>NC_056735.1:1097536062-1097653562 GCF_019279795.1 Protopterus annectens | reverse complement strand
GGTTTTGGGCCTCTGTTCTCTCCTTTGCGTTTTTTGTGAACTCCGGTAGTTGGATGGCTATCAGATGACATTTCTGGATAATTAAACCGGTGTCCAAAATAGTTTAAAGCAAAATCATACAGGCGCTTAATAGTGCGTTGGTTAAATTTAGCACAAAACAGACAACCAGAAACGTGATCACGGCCTAGGCAAGGAACACAGTAAGAATGAAAGTCCTTATGAGGTATTTGCTTTCCACAAGAAATACAATTTACTTTTTGACATTGGTCTGGAGCAAGAAAAAAAAGTTCTCCCCAATGGGGTAATGGATCCATAACTAACAAAAATCTCAGGTGTCAGCCGACCGGCATTTGCAAACTGCTTCGGGCACTGCGTGGCAAGAAAGACTACAGAAAATGGCGTTGGCTGCTTCTTTAATACCCCTGACAACCTGACATCAGGGAAGGGGCGACAGCAGCCGACGCAGGACCCAGGACTTTGGAATTCAGGCAGACTGAGGGCAACCTGCCAGCAGGATTACCCACATGTAATGACTGCAACAGTGAAACACTAAGAACATCCGATTTGTCTTAACAGCAAGGAGTTACTTGGACATTTCTTTTGGGAGCAGAGTTTGCACAATTATGCCTGTACAAGGGGACATGGGGTAATTCAGCCAGTTCAGATGACTGAAGGCAATACATTCAGAGGTGTATACTAGGCTCATGACTACAAGTTTTTGACCCTAGAATTATATTTGTAAGGGGGTTATGTATGGAGGGGATTGTCTAGCATTTACAGTCTGCATCTGTCCATTAGGGATACAGGTGCTAGACCAAGGTTGAATTTCCAAGTTCCCTATCCACCAGTCCAAGTTGTGCTTTAATAGTGTCGACATGGACAAGAAGCCTGCTCCAGAGAAGTAGCATTTTGTGAGGCACATGTTAGTCCCTCCAACACTACCCATTTGTCGCAAGCAAGGTTCATGTCCCTAGAACGAGTAATTCTAATGCCATTTGTTTTGCAGATATGTACAAGGACTCGGGGGTAGGGATCCCAATATGCCTTGCATGCTATGCATATCTGTCTGCAGGAGACAGAATACAAGGAAAACGCTGAATCAATGGACATATGATACATTTCTTTAGGACATGCATCCCCCAGGCATCACTATATAAGCTATATTAAAAAAAGTTGTGCAAAATCTTACCATAAAACTGTAGATTTCCTCTTTCATGTGGCAGTATTCTGTACATATGGGTTTTCTCTTATTCAAACATCTGGGCTATATACAAATTATTTCAGTCACTGTATGATGAGTGGGACGTCTGATGTGGCTAGCACAGCATAGGACTATAAAAGTGACGCCGGCACGCACCAGTCCACAGAACTGAGCTCCCCAGTCGGAACCAGTCCTAATAAGGGTGCCAGTCCAGTGCCATGCAAAAAGGGAACTGCTATATAACAAGAGGGGAAGGAATACTTAAATATGGAAGAGGGCATCTACGGTTTTGGTAAGATTTTACGCCAACTTTTCTAAGTCCCTCTATTCACATGTGGCAGTATTTCTGTACATATGGGTGAGTGCCAAAGCTCACCATGAGAAAGGGGGAGGTGGCCTAGCAGAATTCTCCAGGAATCCATGTAGGACAGCCCTGGCAAATCCAGCTCTGGCACTAAAAATGTGATCTAACTTGTAATGTTTGGTGAAGGTATGCACAGACCACCAAGTGGCTGCTTCAAGAACAGTGGAAGTGTCCAAGCCCCTGAAGTTGGCCCCAGAAGAAGCCATTGCCCTGGTGGAGTGTGCTTTGACAATACCTTGCAGGGATTTACTGCGGCGTTTGTAGCAGAAGGCAACAACCTTGGAAATCCAGGTTGAAAGTTTGCTTAGATACAGCTTTCCCCAGGGCCCCGGGGTGAAAGGCGATGAACAGTTGGTCTGCCTGTCTGACCTGGTTTTGTTTAGATATAGAATCCAAGTTGTCTGTGCACATCCAGGGAATGAAGTGCTCGCGCGCAGTCTCCTTGTGGATTGGGAAAGGTGGGCAGATGGATGGCTTGACTTAAGGACAGGTTAACCTTGGGCATGAAGGAAGAAGAGTTATCCTGTGTGTGCAATACTAAGGGTGGAGTAGCTATGAGGGCCTGCAACTCTGACTCTCCTAGCCAAGGTAAAGGCCATTCAGATAGTCTTCCATGTGCAATGTTTTAAGGAAGCTTTGGCAGCTGGCTCGAATGGAGGAAGTGTGAGCTTCTCTAGAACATAGTTCAGGTCAAATGGAAGGGGGAAGTTTCCTTGGTGGCCTGAGATGAAGCACCCCCTCAAGGAACAGCTTTACAGGTAGTCTGGAAGCTAAGGGGGGTCCACAGGAAAACATGCAGAAATGGCAGACGAGTCTTAATGGAAAAGAAAACTAACCCTGTCTGCAAGAGTTCACACAGGTAAGAGTACTAGAGTATCGCTTTGCAGCAGGTCCCAACAGCCTTCAGAGATACCATGCGGAGAATCTTTTCCACTTTTGATAGGCAAGACTTCCTGGTATTAGGTTTCCTGGCTTCTTGCGGGAGGGTGAGCACGTCTTCAGTATAAATGTGTCTGAAAGGGATCAGAATCCTATCATCCACAGAGTGAGGAAGAAATTGCCACTGTGCGTATTTGGGTTCCCTTGTGCAGACTGCCCTTTGATAGGTGTAACAGGAGTGAGAACTAATGTGGTCTTTGCCAATAGAGAGGCACCAGCAAGAGTTCTGGTCTGTCCTGCTGGATCTTCAGCAGGAACATTTGAATAAGAGGGAAGGGAGGAATGCATAGAGGAACACCCCCTTCCAAAGAACCGAAAAGGCATCTGTTGCCATAGCCTGTGGATGTGGTACTCTGGTGCAGAAGGAAGGCAACTGCCTGTTAATGGGAGGAGGCAAACTGGTCTATTTGAGGTGTACCCCACTGGACTAGGTCCAGGAAGAAATCCGGGTGAAGCATCCATTTGTGCCCCTTCATCATGATCTGCTGAGGAAGTGAGAATTCTGTGGGAAAGGTATACTGCTTGAAAGCTCAGTCCCTGGGAGGTGGCCATTTCCCACACCAAGACAGCTAGTCTGCAAAGCAAAGATTTGGTCCCCCCTTGCTTGTTGAGATACCACAGCACTGTTCTGTCTGAAAATTTTTTAATGGTCCTGGTTGAAGTTTGGAAGGCCCGCAGGGCCAAAATTATTGCCCTCATTTCTTGGATATGTGTTCTTTTCTGTGTGGCACTGGTGACACTCCCTGCACTTTCAGGTGCCACAGAGTTGCTACCCAGCCTAAGTCTAGCATCTGTATATGTCTACTTTGGTTGGTGTGGTTGGGGACCTGGGTTGAGTTTCACTTGCTTCAACCACCAATGCATCTCCAGTTTGAGGCAGGGCAGAACGGGTACTCTGTACTCAACAGGGTGGGAGTGCAGCTTCCAAACTGACTTAAGGGAGGTACCATTGTATCTTCATGTGCAGTCTTGCTAAAAGTAGCATGGGTATAGTGGACACCATGTAGCACAGGAGCTTGTGGTACTGCCTTGCGGTCATCTTTGTAGTGTGAAATGCCCAAAGTAGGTATTGTCCAGTTTTCCACCTTTTGGGGTGGAAGGTAGGCTTTCGTAATGTCTGTATGGATCCTGCATCACAAGACTAGCATGTCTCGAGTAAGTTCCAGTTGGGATTTGGGAAACTGATCTGAAATCCCAGCAACTGTAGGAGTAATGGCAACTTGTAAATGCTGCATGAGGGTCTGTTTGCAGTCTGAATTAGCAGGTTGTCCAAATAAGGGAATATTTGGATTCCTTTTGTCCTGCAGAAGGCAATAACTGGAGCCAGACATTTGGTGAAGAGACTGGGTGCAGTGGAAAGCCCAAAGGGCAAAGCAGATGACTGAAAGTGAGAAAAGCAGAGAACCTCTTATTTCCAGAAACTGGCCCTTCTAGTGAAAACATCTGATGTCCAAGGTGGCTATGAACCCTTGCAGGAAGAGTTGGCAAGGTAAGCATCTTGAATGAGGAGACTGAGAAAGGGAGGTCCAGAATTGGCCATAGGAACCATCTTTTCTTGGAACCAGGAAATTCAAGTAGAAAACCCTTCACATGGCAGACTGAGGAACTGTATGAATGGTGCCTTGAGTCATAAGGTTGTCTAGCACTGGTTTAAGAAAGGGAACTGCTCTTCTGAGGGTGTGTATAAATTTCTTCTTTGGTGGGCAGAGCCAAGTTATGAAGTCTCTTATGGAATGGACCCACTTGTCTGAAGTGGCAAGTCTCCACACTTGGAGACAGTGAGGGACAGAGGGAGTTGGTGGGGAATCCAAAGTTGCCAGGTAGTCGCACACTACCTACCCTGTCTTGAAAAGGTGGCCTCTGACTGGTAGACGTGGTGGCTCTGGTAGGAGTGGGTTGCTTCCTAGAGGTTTTCCTACACCTAGGAAGTAGGTGGCAGTGCGTTTACAGTTTTGGCTGGATAATTCCTCTGGAATTTTGGAATTGCGGAAACCAGCAGATGTTTTAAATCTTGCATCTCTTTCACCTTTTGTTGTAAAGACTTGAATAAGTCTGCCACGTTTTCTCCAAACAAGGCTGTAGTGTAAGCTTATCTCTGAAATCTGGAAGGGGTTGGAGGTGTAGCAAAGAATACCTTAAGGCAGATGTTGCTGACCTGGCTGACACCTCAGCAGTATCATAGCTGCACTTGTATGTGTTCCTGGGCCCCTACAAGGTAAGGGCAACTAGGGAGCACTGCTGAGCTTTGGCTGCAAAGTCTGGGGAGTCTGACAATTCCTTGGAAATCTTCAACAGGGACAAGGCATATTTAGCCATGTATATCTGACAATTAGTTGCTCTGAAAGCCATAGTAGCATAAGTATATTTTCTTACCCAAGCTCTCCATGGTTTTGCTGTCCTTGTCAGCAGGGAGGACGGGGGTATAAGGCAGTAGCTTAGAAGCCTTGTCCATAGAAATGAACAGTGTCAGGGTCTGCAGCAGGACACTTAATTTTGTAGTCTCTAATATAACCCATCAGGTCTACATACGGCAGGTGGCTGGGAGTCTGGGCTCAAGGATGCTGCAGAGAACGCATCCAGAAAAGCAGGAAGAATGTGAGGAACAGCAGTAGGGGTTGGGAATCCATCTGGATAAGGTCATAATATACCACTTGTACCTCATTTCCGATTCCCACTTAAAATGCTTCCTTTTAGCTAGTTTCACCAAAGGTTAGATCCTCTGCTGGGGAGTCAGGATCAGATTCTTCCTCTGAGAGGACCATATCTTAAAGGAAAAGGCAGCCGAGAGGCATACGAGAGGGATTCTTCAGAAAAGAATTGTTCCTCTTCCATCGGAGAGGGATCTGATGCCCGAGCCTGGGACTCAGGATAAGGAGGAGGAAATGTGGTAATTCAAGGTGCGGTAGGCCATAAGGTTAATAAATGCATTAAAAAAGCTTTGGCTGAAGCCTGCCAATCCAAAGTATTTTTAGTAGCTGGAAATGCATGCTTTTCCTTTTTTCGTGACGCCTTAGTGGGCGTCTGAGCAGAGGAAGACCAAGTGTCAGACAACTGTAAAGGAATGGAGGGATCAGAAGGTCCTACTGAAACAGGTTCTCTGTGTTGGAAAAGCCTCCACGGATGTGCCCCCCCGTGCAGGATCGTGCAGCTTCCATACAGGTAACCACTGTATCGGAGATGGCAAAATCTAAGCATTCAGCCAAGCAGTCAGACTCTGGTTTTCCAAACACACGCGCTTCAGACTCTGGTTTTCCAAACACACGCGCTTCAGACTCTGGTTTTCCAAACACACGCGCTTCAGACTCTGGTTTTCCAAACACACGCTTCAGACTCTGGTTTTCCAAACACACGCTTCAGACTCTGGTTTTCCAAACACACGCTTCAGACTCTGGTTTTCCAAACACACGCTTCAGACTCTGGTTTTCCAAACACACGCTTCAGACTCTGGTTTTCCAAACACGCGCTTCAGACTCTGGTTTTCCAAACACACGCGCTTCAGACTCTGGTTTTCCAAACACACGCGCTTCAGACTCTGGTTTTCCAAACACACGCGCTTCAGACTCTGGTTTTCCAAACACACGCGCTTCAGACTCTGGTTTTCCAAACACACGCGCTTCAGACTCTGGTTTTCCAAACACACGCGCTTCAGACTCTGGTTTTCCAAACACAAGTTAAGCACGTGAAGACTGCTACAAAAGTATTGGGCACAAACTCCTGGCAGATGATGCAGGCTGTGTAATCCTGCGACCTACCCAAGCAAAACAAGCACTGATCGTGGGCGTCTGAGGTATCTGACAGCCACACAACCTTTCTGGATGACATGAACAGCATTAGAAAGAATGCCTGAAAAGTTCCCCAATAGGCAACTGAAATCTTTTGTATACTGGCCAGACGTTCAGGTACCAAGAGGAAAAAAAACATATGTACAGGATACTGTAACATGTGAATAGGACATCAGATGTAGTCAGCTATCTTCAGTTCTTTTGCCACATGGTACCACACAGACATTAGCCAACATCAGACAAGTACCCTTAATGAATTTACTTCATGGAATGTTAGGAAACATTTTTATAATGCCTTTCTCCTTGGATTTCAGCTGGGTTTTGGAAGGTTCTCATTTAGAGGCTAGGTATGCCAGCAAAGAAGGTAAACTGCACATGCAGAGAGGCAGGCAGATTTCATAGGCAGATACAATGACAGGTTTTACAATGACAGGTTTACTGCTTCGACTTCATCACATGACAGATTTCAGGCCCAAGACACACTGGTTCAGAATCAAAGGAGTTGACAATGGCTGTCAAAGCTTTTCAGGACAGTGTGCCATATCAAATGACTCAAGCACACCCATCCTAACCAAGCTCAAGGAGGATTTCTTGGATGCAAGCTTATTCTACACCAGCAGAAACATACACCTCATTAAGACCTCCTACCCACTGTGATGGTGAAGATTAATACCTTTCTGAATCATTCCTCTAAAATGCCCTACTGCAAAAACTAGGCTTCCAACTCAAATATTTTGACTCTAAATTGGTTCTCATTTGCACAAGTTACACAATCCCAAGAATCCATCTAAGCATTTTAAGTCTGCTCTTACCCACTCATATATTAAAGACACTGTTACACTTCTATCTTTTCTAACAAGAAAAAACATGTTTATTGCATTTCAAACAGATTTTAGACTACTCACCTGATGGCCTGTTCCCGCTGAGCTTTTCTCACTTCAGGTTTTTGATTTCTCTTGGCCATAATTTCAGCCAAAGATGCACCAGTGATGGCTCTTGGGTGTTTTACTGCACGGCGAATACGTTTTTTTTGGATTTCTTCCTGAAAGGCAGTAAATAAACAGCACAAGTTGAGAAGGTCTTCCAAATATTTTTGTTCCAGAAAAAGCACAGTAAACATATGCATTCCTTACGTCAATTTATCCATAAAGACCAAAGTCAAGTGGTGGGGGAGGGGGTTAAAATGATTCTAAGGTTAGGTAATACTTTCCACTAAAATGGAACCATACATAACCCCCACAAAGAGTTCCACACTAGGAAAAGTGTAGATGTCCGCACCCCCCCCACCCAAAAACTGTTTTACGAAACCCAAGAGTCAAAGGCAGCTAGGGAAACTGCTCACCTTAGAGACAGGTATTTGTCTATACTCCTACCCCTAGGATTCTTCATACAGCTGATGCAGGATGCAGCAAAAATACTATCCAAATAACCTTGCTTTGTACGTCTTGATTTTTACTCAAGATCCTACTGAGGAAAGGAGAGCAAAGGCTAGACAAAACTGAACACAGTGGACCTGCCTAAGAAAAAAAATCACTGGTGGCAAGCTGAGAAAGCCTGCAAAACATACCAACCAACAACGGAAGCAGCTACTACCTAGAAGTGTGGTCAAACCGCAACCTTGCACAAGTATGAAAACTCAAATCAACTAGCAAGCAGGGAAGGGCAAAATGTGGCAATTGTGGGTTAATCTGCCTACCTCATGCCACTACTGCAGGAAGAAAGTACAGTTGTGTACACTTGCCATAAATGTACACACTAACCTCAGTCGGCCCGAATACCAGTCTTGGTATTTCTGCGTCAGATGCAGTCTCCAAGGACGTCAGGGGTATAAAACATGCAGCCGATACCATTACATCAGTTTTCTTGCTCCAGATATCAGGAGCTCCCAAAATTGGAAGCATTTACATGGTGTGGAATACCTCCAGTAAAAAGTAAATAACCTTGCCTTAAGATATGGCCAAAAAGAGGCTAGGTAGAAAGTATAGAAAAAGCCAGGAGGGTGGAGGGAGGGTAACCAGGACTGCAACAGTGAATACACAAATCTACATTTATGGCAAGTGTGCACAACTGTACTATGTTAGTGTTTCATTGTTGCAGTCACACTTGGGTGGATTCCCAAAGCTGAAGGGTGGAGGCAGTCAAGAAGTTAGGTGTGGATAGTATGCCTTGCAGGACTGCTGTAGCAAAACCTGCCCTGGATTTGGAAAAGATAGGCAAGGTGGTAATGCTTGGTGAAGGTGTTTACAGAACTCTAGGTATTGGTAGGAACTCCCCCAGAGAAATGCTGTAAAAGCAGATGTTGTCCTAGTGGAATGTGTTCTGATCCTCTGAGGGGTTGGTTTCCCATTGTGCTTGTAGCAGAAATGGATGCAGTGTGCTATCCATTTGGAAATGCTTTGTTTTGAAATGGCCTTGCCCTCTGCCCCTATTGCAAAGCAGACTAGTCAGATTTTCTGAAGGGCTTAGTCCTATAAAGGTAGAATCTGAGCCATCTGTGCAAATCCAAGGAGTGCAGGACCCTTTCCCCTTTATTTTGAGGCTTAGGGAAGAAGGTTGGCAAATGGACGGATTGGTTGAGAGCCACACTGGACACCACTTTAGGCATAAAAGGGCTAGTCCTGAAGGAAACCCTGTCAGCATGGAAAATAATGAAGGGCTCCACAGCCATCAGTGCTTGTAGTGCAGGCACTCTAGCTGAAGGGATGGCCAGAAGCAGTGCTGTTTTCCAAGAGAGGAATTTTAGGTCTGCTGACGCTGCAGGCTCAAAGGGTGGAAGTGTGAGCTTTTCCAGTACAAAATTAAGGTCCCAAGCAGGGGTGGGTGATCTCCTTGGCGGCCTTAGGTTTGCCCCTCTCAGGAACTACTTTTTGATAAGGTGCAAGAAGAGGTGATGCAAGTGTTGTAATGAGGCGAAATGGCTGAGGTATGTATCTTAATGGAAGGGAAATACACGCCTTTGTGGAGTAGATCTGCCAAATAATCCAGGATTAGAGACAGGGAGGGCAGAGTTGCGTCCTCTCCTTTAGACTCCTAGAGCAGTACCTTTTCCACTTATCTACATAGGAATTTCATGCACTGGGTCTTCTGGCTTCAAGAATGACTTCCAGCCCCTGCTTGCTTAGGGTTGCTTGGGGGGGGGGGATTCAAGGGCTAAACCAGGCTGCAAGATTTAGGGTTTGCATTTGCGGATGCAAAATCTGCCCCTCCTGCTGAGAGATCAGGGTAGGGTTCTGGTGTAGGTGCCCGGGTGGCACTATGTCAGGCTGCACAGGAGTGGGTACCAGTGCTGGCGTGGCCAGTCCAGCACAATCAATTTGTCCTCTGTCCTGTCTTATTCTGAGTAATACTCTTGAGAGAAGGGGCAAAGATGGAAATTCATAAAATGAGAGATTTGTCCACTGAAAAGACAGGGCATCCACTTTCCAGGCCTTGCTGTTTGGGTTCCTGGTGCAGAATCTGCTAAGGTGGTGGCTGTAGGGGGAAGCAAAGAGGTCCACCATTTATGAATCAGAAAGTTGAAGGTGCTGGGCTCTGCCATTCGTGTGGGTCTAGACTTCTCCTCAAGTCTGCCAGCGAGTTAACTGCCTGGCAGGAATTGAAGTTGTAGATGGACTTGCATGTCTAAGGCAGTGTTCCACAGGGCAATGGCTAACCTGCAGAGTGGGTAAGAAGGGGTACTCCCTGCTGGTTGATGTACCACATCACTGTTGTCTTTATTAGTAGTTGTCCTGGAAAGAGTAGGGATCTGAAAGCTGTCAAGACGTTCTGCACAGCTAGCATCTTTCTAGTTGATGTGCACATGAACTTGACGGTCACCAGTGGCCCTGAAAGCATTTGCCATCAGTGTGTGCTCCCCAGGCATAGTCTGAGGAGTCTGCGGTTAGGGTCGGGGCAGCATGGGGTTGGGTAAAGGGCAGCCCCCTGTTGTGGATGCATGCTTCTACCCACAAAAGAAACTGTCCTTAGCCAGGGTATGATAGAAATTGCTGTTTCCAGGTCCTGAGAATGTTGGCACCAAAGACTTTTGTACCACTGAAGTTTCCTCATATGCAGTCTGGCATATGGAATTAGCAGTATACATAAGGCCATGAACCCCCAAGGCCTACAGTATTTTCCTTGTTGATAGCTGGGTTCTGGTGGCCATTTGTATGAAGTAGGCTGTTACACTTGTTTTTCTGAAGTGAGGAATGCCATCTGGGATGCTGTGTCCAAGCTTGCTCCGAGGAATACAATCTTGACTGGGCACCAGTTTTGACTTCTTTTCGTTGATCGTGTACCCCAAGGAAGTGAGAAGGTTTTTCACAAATGTCAGTTGCTGTAACCAATTCCTGACTGTCCGCCTGAATCAGGCAGTCAAAGTATGGGTAAATTTGGAAATCTCTCCCTGCAGTATGCAACGGCTGGAGCCAGGCATTTTGTGAATACTCTGGGCACAGCGGATAAGCCAAGGGGAAGTGCAGAGAACTGAATGCATAGATCTGGCCCTGAAACGTAGATACTTTTTGCATGACTCCCTTACAGGAATGTGCAGATAAGTCTAGGGCGATTAACCAGGCATCCTTGGCTAACATAGGTAGAAGCCGTTGCAGGGTAAGCATATTGAATTTTGGTACCACCAGAAAGGTGTTTAGAATTGAAAGATCCCGGACTGGGTGCCAAAAGCCCTCTTTTCGGAGTACCAGGAAAAGTCTGGATAGAATCCTTGACTTATCTTGTTCCATTGAAACCAGCTCAACAGCCTTGAGAGAGAGCTTGGTTTTGTGCCTCTGCCCACTGGTTTGGAGGAAGGTCTGGGAACCCTTTAGGGGTTAGAAAATGGAAGTTGAATTTGTACCCCTGGGAAAATTGAGGACCCATCGGTCTTGTGATTGACTTTTTTGCATGAAAGCAAAGTTTGCCTCCTAGGGGGCACAAACAATTGGGCAGAGGTGGTGTTAGAGAAATCAGTGAGTTTCTGTAAGAAGGTGACTTACCACTCCCTGTTTTGGAGGTGGGAACACTTCATTGCTTAGATCTCTGCATACCCAGAGACTGTAGTCTGGGTGGTTTGTTACCCCTGGGTCTGGATGAGATGGCCTGGAAGGGGCTGGAAAGTATCAGTGTTTTGAGGGGCAATGCCTACTTTAAATCTGAGATTTTACTTGTAAGAGTTCTTTAACAAGCCTGCATAGATTTAGCTTTTTCTTCCATCTTAAGAACCTCTTCTGCTTTGGTGCCAAATTGTCCTTGTTCAAAGGAGCATCTAGTAACTTTGACAGGACATGATCTGGCAAAGTCTGCTCCTTAAGACAAGCATGCCTTCTCATTACAAAACCAGTGACTGTTGCCCTGCAAGATGCTTCTAGGGAGTCAAATCCACACTGCAGTGCATGCTTGCTAACTTGGCTTGCAGAGTGCATAGGCTCCTGCAATTCTTTATTTTCTGCAGTCTGGAAAGGTTGCTACTTTTTTTCTTAAGTTCCATAATATGTTGCTGGTACTTCAGTATGTGAAACTGACAATTCAATGCTCTAATGGCAAGAGTTGCAGAGGTACATACTTGACCCCCATCTGTCTAAAGCTCAGGAATCCCTGTCCGAAGGAATGGGGTTCTTGGCTGTAGTTGCCTTGATACCTTGCGGCCCCTGGGAAATGAGTTGGATCAGCAGTAGGATTTTTGAAAAGAAATTTGAAATAATCAGGTACTCTGTAGTACCAGTCAGGTTTCCTAGGTGCAAAAGTATCAGAAATGAGACTGGATTCCATAAATACAAAACTTCCAGGACTGGGGGTATTGCTAAAGGCTTGTGCTGTGGCAACTCTAGAAATTCTGAGTCTCTTTTTGGACTGAGGATAGTCTTGGCATTCCCAGTGGAAATGCTCTCAAAGTATGTAAGGTTTCACCAAAAGAAAAATCCTCTGGAGAGAAAGGGAATGAATTCCTCTGTATCCGAATCCTCATAAGCAGATAAGAGCATGTCTTCATAATCAGATAGTCAACGGACTCCTGGTCTGTTAAAGCTGCTGGGAACTGGTCTCTCAAAAAGGGGAAGGCTGACCTCCCCTAATCAGCATAAGGTCTTCTGCCATTCTGAGCATTTGTCGTTGAAGCAAAGGAGCAGGTGCATGCACATTGGTTGTCAAGTTTTCTAGGTGTAGCACGTACTCTTGGCCTTAGAAACTCTGTAGTTTTAGATAGTCTTTCAGTTGAACATCGGTAGCAAGTACAGTTGTGTACACTTACCATAAATGTAGATGTGTATTAACTGTTGCAGTCATTACATTTGGGCAATTTGGAATTCAGGCCGACTGAGAGCAACCTGCCAGCAAAGTGTTGGGTACTGCATCAGTTGCTGTCAAAACAAGCAGCAGACGCCATTTTCTTTAGTTTTTCTTGCCCCAGATGTCAGGTGCCCCCAAAAAGGATACACTAACATCTACATTTATTGTAAGTGTACCCAACTGTACTATGTTCTTAGTGTTTCACTGTTGGTCATTACATTTGGGTAGAATCCCAAAGCTATGGATGGGAGAGGCGGGAGCTAGACATTAGGGGGGCCCTGCAGAAAGTACAGTTTTGTACCTACCATAAATGTAGATGTTGAGTGTTCACCCTGCTGCAGTCATCACACACGGGTTATCTTGTCGTCAGGCGGTCCTGCAGTCAGCCGGATTTCCAAAGTCTTGGTCAGACGTCGGTTGCTGTCACCTCATCCCTGACAGTGAGCCAGGGGTACATATATTGCAACAGACGCCATTTTCTTCAGTTTTTCTTGCCCCAGATGTCAGGTGAACCAAATTAGTACCAAAAAGTGTGAACACTGTACAAACACAAAATCCCTTCAGCTATAAAGGCATAGCAAAGATTTAGCCAGTAGATCAGAGGGGTTGGAGGGAGGGTAACCTGGACTGCAGCAGGGTGAACACTAACATCTACATTTATGGTAGGTACAAAACTGTACTATGTTCAGTGTTACCCTGCTGCAGTCATCACACTTGGGTTGAGTCCCAAAGCTAAGGTCGGGTGGTGGCATCAGAGGGTTAGTGGAGGCAATAATCCCTGCAGAACTGCAGTGGCGAAGCCTGCCCTGGACTTAAAATAAAGAGGTAAGTGACAGTGTTTGGTGAAGGTGTGTACAGAACTCCAAGTTGCAGCTTCTAAAATTTCCTTGGTAGGAACCCCCTTGAGAAAGGCTGTAGAGGTAGCTGTTGCCCTGGTAGAGTGGGATCTAATGGTAGGAGGAACTTGTTTCCCCATGATGGGTATAGCAGAATCGCATGCAATGGCCTATCCATTTAGAAATGGCCCTCCCTTGAGAAGCTGTAGCATAGGAAACAGAGCTGGTCAGTTTTTCTGAAAGCCTTAGTTTTATCCAAGTAGTAACGAAGCTGCCTGTGAATGTCCAAGGAATGCAGGAGTCTCTCACCTTTGTTCTGTAGATTGGGGAAGAAAGTGGGTAGGTGGATGGTTTGATTTAAAGCTACACTGGAAACCACCTTGGGCATGAAGGATTAGTTCGTAGAGAAACTGTCTTGATGAAAAATGAGGAAAGGTTCCACTGCCATAAGTGCCTGTAATTCTGAGACTCTCCTAGCAGAAGAGATTGCCAGGAGCAGGGCAGTCTTCCAGGATAGGAACTGAAGGTCTGCAGAAAAAGCTGGTTCAAAGGGAGGTAGCGTTAGTTTTTCCAGAACAAAGTTGGTCCCATGTTGGTGTAGGGGCTCTTGCCCCTCTGAGGAACTGCCTTAGAAGAGGATTTGAAAATAAAGGTGGATTCGTGTCGTAGTGAGCTGAAATAGCTGAAGCATTGATTTTAATAAAGGAAAGTCCTTTATGCAACATCTCCGCTAAATACTGCAGAATGTGAGGCATACGAGGCAGAGTTGTGTCTGGGCCTTTAGCTTGGTTCCAAGCACAAAACCTTTTCCATTTGTCCGAGTAAGCCTTCCTGGTGCTTGGCCTCCTGGCCTCTAGAATAACATCCAGTACTGCTTGTGAAAGAGGGGCTGGTGGGATGCTTAATTGATTTGCCATGCAGCCAGGTTTAAGGTTTTGATCTGGCTGTGTAGAATCTGCTTGTATTGTTGAGTGAGCAAATGAGGTATTTGAGGCAATATATCCATGGTGGGCTGTGAGCCATATTCTTCAATAGCGGGTACCAGTGCTGGCGTGGCCAGTCTGGGGCTATGAGAATCAGTCAAGGTTTCTCCTTTTTGACCTTCAAAAGAAGCTTTGTGAGAAGAGGTAATGGAGGAAAGGCATATGCTGTCAGGTTTTTCCAACTGAAGGACAGAGCGTCCACTTTCCAAACTTGATGGTGGAATGTCCTTGTACAAAATTTTGTCAGCTGGTAGTTTAGGACTGGCAAACAGGTCTATACTTGGTAGACCCCCATCTTTGAGTTATCATTGTAAATATTTGTGGGTCTAGCTTCCACTCGTGGGGATCTTTGATGTTTCTTAGGTAGTCTGCCAATGTGTTTGTCCTGGCAGGAACTGAGCTTGTAACTGGACTTGGTAGGCCAGAGCTGTGTTCCATAAAATTGCTTGCCTGCAAAGAGGGTAGGAATGTGTGCCCTCTTGTTTATGTACCACATTACTGTGGCTTTGTCAGTCTTTATTGCAAGTTGTCTTGGCTGTAGTAGATCCTTGAAGGCAGTCAGAGCTGTCTGTACAGCTAGCATCTCTTTTTGGTTTATGTGCAGTTTTCTTTGTTCTGCAGTCCATAGGCCTTGAATGCATTGCCCTGCCATGTATACCCCCCAGGCATAGTCTGAAGCATCTGTTGTGACAGTTTGCCTGGGTGGGGGGCAAGGTAAAAGGCTGACCCTTGAGGTGACATGCCTGTGCCCACCATAGAAATTCCTGTTGAAGGCAGGGAATGAGAGATATCAGTGTCCAAGCTGTGGCTGTGTTGAGACCATACGCTTTTTAAGTACCACTAATTTCCTCATATGCAGTTTTGCAAATGGTATCAGAATGCAAGATGCCATGAAGCCCAAAGTCTGCAGAATTTTTCTTGCAGTTAATTGGGTCTTTGTTGCCATTGTCTTGAAATATTGAGTTAGTTGTAATTGCTTGTCTGGTGTAAGATAAGCCTTCTGGGCTGTTGTGTCCAAGCTGGCACCCAGGAATGTCATTTTTTGTGAGGGTACTAGTTTTGACTTCTTTTCGTTTACTGTGTACCCCAGACACTTTAGTAGATGCTTCACAAAAGCCAGATGTTGTAAGAGAATGTCTTTTTTCTGCTTGGATGAGGCAGTCGTCCAGATATGGATATATTTGAATTCCTCTGTCTGCAGTATGCAATTACTGGTGCCAGGCATTTTGTGAATACTCTGGGCGCAGTAGACAAGCCAAAGGGCAGTGCAGAGAATTGATAATGGGTTGAACCTGCAATGAAACTGAGGTATCTTCTGCAACTTTGTCTGATAGGGACATGCAGGTATGCCTCCTTGAGGTCCAACGTTACCAGCCATGCTTCCTTGCCCAACATGAGAAGTAGCTGCTGTAGTGTAACCATCTTGAATTTGGGAACTTTTAAGTTTTTAGAATTGAAAGGTCCAGAATTGGTCTCAAAGCATTTTCTTTTCTGGGTACTAGGAAGAGTCTTGAGTAAAATCCTTGGCCTTGCTCTTGAATTGGTACCCTTTGAATGGCTCTCATGGCCATGAGAACTGTAATTTGTTTTTGAGCCTCTGCCCTTTGATTGTGGCAGGTTTGGCATTCCTCTTTATTGGCAAGGTGTGAAAGTGGAATCTGTATCCTCGCAAAATTATGTCTAGGACCCATTTATCCTTTGTGACCATGTGCCAGTTGTCTGCAAATAGTGCTAGTTTTCCCCCCCAAGGGGGCTGACATAAGAGCTTTGTTTGACCAGCTGAGGTGCAAGTCATTGAGTTTGCCTTCTGGTGGGTTGAGACCGGTCTTCACCTCCCTTCTGGGTTGGAGTGCCCCATTGGCGACGCTTATACTGAGCTTGTGGTTGTCCTCTGCCCCTTTGGCGCCTGTATTTACGCCTTCTGAGGCCTGTCACTGGCTGGAAAGGACCAATTTTTTGTTGGCCAGTTTCTGCTGAAGCGAGGGGGTTGTACTTGTAGGAAATCTTTGACTGTCTGCATTGATTTCGCCTCATCTTCCATTTTCTTTAAAACTTCTTCTGCTTTAACACCAAAAAGAACATCCTGCTGTAAGGGAGCATCTAGTAGTTTTGCTTTAACATGATCAGGCAGACTGTTCTTTTAACCAGGCATGCCTACGTATAACTGATCCAGTGACAGGTGCTCTGCAGGAGGCCTCTAAAGAATCAAACCCACATTGTAAGGTATGTTTGCCCACCTGCACGGTGGCGTGCAACAAATCCTGTACTTTCATTTCAGACTGTTGAGATAGGGTGGTTATCTTTTGTTTTAACAGAGATCAGAAATTGCTGATACTTAAGCATATGAAATTGACAGTGTAGTGCTCTCATAGCTAAAGTGGCTGAGGTGTAAACCTCACCCCCCCCTCCCCATCTGTCTAGTGCTCTTGAATCCCTTTCAGAAGGTACTGGATTTTTAGCCATGGAAGCTTTAGCCCCCTTGGGACCCTGGGAGATAGTCTCTGCGTCAGCTACTGGGCTTTTGTAAAGGAATTTGTGGGAATCTGGTACTCTATAGTATCAGTCAGGCTTGGCCGGGGCAGGAGGTAGAGAGTCAGGGTTGAAACTGGATTCTAAGTAGACATCATCCACAATGTCCAAAACAGGAGGGATGGCTAGAGGTCTGTGTTGGGGGAGTAAAAGAAACAGCCTTTTCTTGGAATCAGAGTAATCCTGACCTTCCCAGTGAAAATGTTCTCTCAGTGTGTAAAGTTTCCCCAAAAGAGTAATCTTCTGGAGGGGAAGCTTAGGGAATAGAGCCCTCAGCATCAGAATCTTCATAAGGAGAGAAGGAATAGTCTTGGCCCTCAGAGGAATCCGAAGAAAGACAGTTGTTCATAGGAAGCAGAATCTTCCTCTTGTCTAAGCCTTTTGTCAGGAGGCGGCTGTGAACCCTGATAAGAGAAATCAAATCTTCAGCCATTTTGAGCATCTGTTTCTTAGGCATAGGGCCTTGAACAGGAGACTGAAGTGAAGCCTTTTTCGATTTAGGAGTCTTCGACTTGGAAAATGTTTCGACTGTAAGAGTCTGTCTGAAAACACCTTCAGAAACAGATGTCCTTGGAAGGTAAATAGTCGGAAGGGCCTGAAGTAAAAGGCAGAGTCGGCCTAGTACATTCCATCAAAATATCTGTAGCGGTCTCTGGTTCCAGAACTGCGGTAGTCAGAGGCTGCATCGGAGCCTCACTGATAACCGGAGACCGGAACTGAGGCCTTGGAATCGGGCTTAGGCCTGGGCTGTCTGTCCTTGTCCCTGTGCTTTTTGTGCACGCCGGTAGTCGGTAGCTCCAACGGCATGTTAGTTAAATTTTCTACAAAAAAAGTGTCGTGCGAAATCAAATAGTCTTAATAGTACGTTTATTAAATCTAGCACAAAAACGACAAGTGACGTCGTGATCAGGACCTAGGCAAGGTATGCAATAAGAATGAAAATCCTTATGAGGTATTTGCTTCCCACAAGAAATACAATTGTTAACTTTTTCGGACATCGGTCAGAGGCAAGAAAAGTTTCCCCAACGGGGTACTTAGCTTCATAGAAGACTTCGGTCTGAAATTCAGAATCAAAAATCTCAGGAGTCGGCCGACCGGCACTTGCGAACTGCTTCTGCTTTGGGCACCGCGCGGCAAGAAAGACTGGAGAAAATGGCATTGGTTACAATACATGTACCCCTGGCGCACTGACATCAGGGGATGAGGCGACAGCAACAGACATCGGACCAAGACTTTGGAAATCCAGCCGACTGCGGGACCGCCTGACAACAGGATAACCCAAGTGTGATGACGGCAGCAGGATAACACTATGAACATTTGCAGTGACAAAGCCTGCCCTGGACTTTGATTAGAGGCAAATGATAATGCTTTGTAAAAGTGTGAACAGAACTCCAAGCAGCAACCTCTAGAATGTCTTTGGTTGGTACTCCTCTGAGGAAAGGCTGCTGATGTTGCTGCAGCTCTGGTGGAATGAGAACTAATGCCCTTGGGCACAGGTTTGCCATGGTGTAAGTAGCAGAAACTAATGCAGTGGCTTATCCACTGAAATAAGTCTGCTTTGAAAAAGCCTTTCCTTCTGATCCTGCAGCATGTCACTATTAACTGCTCAGTTTTTCTTAGAGCTTTAGTCCTGCTCAAGTAGAACCTTAGCAGTCTGTGTACGTCCAATGAATGCAGAATCCTCTCCCCCTTGTTCTGCAGATTTGGGTAAAAGGTTGGCAGATGAATAGTCTGGTTAAGAGCCACACTAAGCCACCTTAGGCATAAATGAAGGATTGGTCCTCTGACACCCTGTCTGGGTAAAAAAATGATAAAAGGCTCCACAGCCATGAGAGCCCATAGCTCTGAGACTCTTCTTGCTGAAGTAATTGCCAGGAGCAGCGCTGCTTTCCATAAGAACTTTAGGTCTGCAGTAGCAGCTGGTTCAAATGGAGGCAGGGTGAGTTTTCCCAACACAGAAGTCCCATGCAGGAATTGGTGATCTGGGAGGCCTTACATTTTTTGCTCCTCTAAGATACTGCTTTAGTAAAGGATGAGAAGATTGGTGGCTGTATAGTAATGAGCAGAGATGGCGGAGCCATGGATTTTTATTTATCCAAAAGATATAGGCCTTTGGTCAAGCATCGCAGTAAAGTATTGTAAAATCTTAGGAATATTTGGCTCTGCTGTATCAGTTCCCTGTGCTTGGTTCCAAGCACAGAATCTCTTCCATTTGTCAGCATAAGATTTTCTACTACTAGGCCTTCTGGCTTCCAAAATGACATCCATCACAGCTTTACTGAGGTGTTTGAATAATTACATGATCAGCCATGCTGCCAGGTTCAGTTTTCGGAGCAGATTGTGCAGGATTTGATTGCTTTGCTGGAACAGTAAGTGAGGTATTTGAGGTAAGTACCAAGCTGGGAATTGAGACCTGTTCCTTAGGATTGGGTACCAGTATTGGCGGGGCCAGTCCAGGGCAATTAGTATCCTCTTTGGTTTGGCAAAACTTCAATATTTGAAGGTGTACACAGTTGTGTTAGTATTTATTTTCATTTGTTAACCAGGTAGTGTCCTACTGGGTTGAAGAAAAAAAATATATATATATCTATATACAAGTAATTAGGTCATCTGAAGGAATAAATTAATAAAGATAAGACACATACTGGGATAGCCCTATGTGGGATGAGCACCATTTAGGCCAACATGCGAGATGTGGGAACAAAATAGGAAGACTAGTTGGGAGCAATACAGGGGCACAACTAATTCTTTCAGGGTAGTTTTAAATGTGGACAGGTTGGGGTTTTGATTCCGTTGAGGAAGGGTGTTCCAGTCTTTGGATATTTTATAGGAGTAGAGGGAGTCTCCATGTCAGTTGTGAGACTGGGTTACTTTTGGCAAGTCTGGATGACCCAAAGGAGTCTACAGTTTGGCTGGACTAAGTTTGATAGAGCTGAGCAGTCGGTAGGGTTGAATATGACTTCATGGGCAAGTGAAAGTTGTTTTAGTAATGGTTTGGGAAATTCTAGCCAGTTGAGCTGTCAGAGCAGTGCAGTGGTGCGTGTTCCACGGGGTTGGCTGTTGAGCTATTCAGTTTTAACAGGAGTCTAGTTTAGCTAGTCTTTTGAAAGGTTAGTAAAGACCTCAAAGCAGTATAGGAGGGTGGATAGCAAGTGGGATCTTGCAGCGGCCAGTCTAGCTTGTGTAAGGTATGGTTTAACTAGAGCGCCTAGTTGAAAGTGGCTTTTGATGGTCAGATGTGTATCATATTTTAGTGAAACATCTATGGTTATCCCCACCAGCTTGATCAGACTGGTGGGTTTGATTTTTGTACCATTGGAGAGACTAGGTACTGGGTTTGGAAGATTTTAGAGATAATCATGACTTGGATTTAGAATGACTTGGTGACTGGTGAGGTACTTTTCAAAGTCTTGGAATGATAACTGCTTGTGTTGTAGTTCTTGTGGGGAAAGGGCTGAGTAGATAAGGGAGGCGTCATCTGCATACTGGATGATGGTAGTATGTTGGGTGACAGTATATAGGTTGCTGGTAAATGTTATGGAGGGGCCCCAAGTATGTAGTCTTCTGGTACCCCCATGGTGAAGGGTAATAGTGGGGAGAAGCTGTTTGCCCATTCAGTGGCTTGACAGTTAGACCTAAATGAAACCATGTTAGGGGTGTGGTATTCAGATAGTAAGTGGCAAGTTTGAGGAGCAGCAGATGGGACACTGTCAAAAGCTTGACATATCCAAGTAATGGCTGATACTAGTTGTCCATTTCTGAGGTGGCGAATGGTCTCTAAAGGTTAGGAGGGCTGAGTTATTAACTTCAGGTCTTAACACAGTACTAAGTTTTAGGTGAGTATTTGGGGTGCGTTTTAAGGCTTTCAATAAAAAGTTATGTACTCACCATAACGTTCAATGTATGCAAGTCCATCTCACCGCACACTCTTACCCGAGGGTACGGAGCTGAACCTCTGCTCAGACTCTGCCATACTCTAGCTCGAAGTCTTTCAATTGGCTGGGCTAAGAGGTATCCCATGCTGCACTGCTCCTTTTCCCCAGATCTTGTTTGCTGCAAGCTCAATTACTCACCTTCCATACACAACAGAGAAGGAAATTAGCCCAATAAAAAGGGGTACTGAAACCAGAACTAACCCTAAGCCCGCCAGGAAGGGGGGGGGGGGTAAGAACGTGAGGAGAGATTGACTACATACATCGAACGTTACAGTGAGTACATAACTTGATATGTAGTCCAATCTTGCCTACATTCTTACCCGTGAGACAGTACCAGTACCTGAACCTTGGGAGGCTCAGTGAAAAATACTCGTGAGCACTGTGGAGCCAAAGGAAAATCTGCCTCTGGATATCAAATCCAATTTGTAGTGAATAATAAAGGTGTGAGAAGCCCATGTAGCCGCAGCACAAATACCATCCATAGACATCCTGGCCTGAAATGCTGTAGATTTAGACCAATCAGGTAGAATGAGCCTTCACTCTAAATGGCAACTCCTTACCACCAGAGGCATAAATGAAGGAAATACAACTAGAGATCCATCTAGACAAGGTCACTTTGGAAACAGGAGACCCAACCCTATTGTCTGAAAATGACACAAACAGCTGATCCAATTTAAGATCCTTCGTTGTATGCAAATAAAAACACAACTGTTTATGAACATCCAGCTGGTGAAATTTAAATTGTGCCTTATTAGAAAACTCGAAAAAATACAGGCAGTTCAATGAATTGGTTGAGATTGATAACTGAAGCCACCTTCGGCATACAAGGGTTTGGTCTGAGGGAAACCCTGTCCTTGTGAAATATCAAGTAAGACAGTCTGACTAAGCTTGGAGCTCAGAGACGCTTCTAGCTGAAGTGATGGCTACCAAAAAGATTGTTTTCCAAGTCAAATATTTCAATTCACAAGTAGCTGCAGGATCAAAGGGGAACTACGTGAGACATTGTAGCACAAAATTTAGGTCCCAAGGCATGACCAGGTCAAAGACTGGAGGGCAAAGCAGCATAGTACCCTTCAAGAATGCCTTACAAAGACTATGCACCATTAAACTGGGTTTAGTCCATGTGAAAAGTGGAAATAGCCGCCAACTGGACTTTAATGGTTGTGGCTGCTGATCCCCAATTGAAAAGCATGGAGAGAAATGGCAGAACTGAAGAAATTGGAGCTGTACAAGGATCGAGAAATGGCAGAACTGAAGAAATTGGAGCTGTATAAGGATCAATTTGTTCTGCAGGAGCCCAGATGGAGAATCTTTTCTATTTACTGGAATAGATCTTTCTGGTCGAAGGTGTATGGGAAGACCTAATATGAAACACTGAGAAAAATGAAGCCTGACTAGTGATGGAACTGGAGTAGCCAAGCTGTCAACTGGAGGGTCTGAAGAGAGGGATGGAACTGCCCTGACATACAAGTCAGTAGATCTGACTGAGGGTCCAGAATCCAGGGGTCGTCCATGAGATAAGGTTGGAGAAATGGGAACCAAATTTGACGAAGCCAGTGTGGAGCAATTAGAATCATTCTGCTTCCCAAGGATTGCACTCTCTGAATAAGCTTTGTCAGCAGAGAACAGGTGGGAAGGCAAAGTAGACCTGAGGGCCAATCATGAACTACAGTGCCCCTGGGTGACTCGCCCTGAAGGGGGATAAATAAGGGTGAAGTAGCTGCTGCACTTTGTATTGAGGGGACTGGCAAATAGGTCGCAGCAAGGCTGACCCCATCTGCAGAAAATCTGCTCCACAACCTGACTGTTCAGGGACCACTCAGGAGGCATCAGAATAGCTCTGCTCAACCTGTCTGCAATCATGTGGACTTCCCCGGAATGTGCGTTGCTACAAGAAAATGTTGGGAAGACACTGCTCACTGCCACACTCTAATGGTCTCTCTGTAAAGGGGGTATGACTTGGTTCCTACATGTTCAGATACCATACCACTGACATTGTCCAAGTGGATTCCAATTGACCCAAGAGGAAGAAAGCTCTGAAGTGCTTGCAATGCTAGTAGCACTGCTCATCTCCAAGATATTGATATGCAAATGTATCTAGTGTTCCTGCCACATGCCTTGGACTGTCCTGCCAAGATAATGCACCCCCCCCCCCCAATCTGGGAGGCATCCGTGGTCACTGTGGCAACAGGAGGGGGTGGGACGAAGGGATTTCCCACATTGAGGTTGCTGGTGTGAAGCCACCAGCGTAGATCTTGCTTGCACTTGTCTGTGATCATTATAAGATAAAGCGGAAGGTGTTTGATACCACTGGGCAAAGAGCAGCCATTGAAGGAGCCTCATGTGTAGCCTCGCAAGAGGAACCAGCATAACTGTTGCAGCCATCATCCCTAACAATTTGAGAGCAGTTTTTACCTTTACATTTTTCAGAGGGAGCAATGCACATACCTGTTGCAAATCCTGAATCCTTTTCTTGTGGTAAAACGCCCTCATGAGCACAGTGATTAACTCGGCAATTATAAAGTTGACAAACTGAAGTCTGCCTTGTTGCCCTCGCAGTGCAAGTGATATCCAATTGTTGACACAGCTTGACAGTGGCACCCCTGGTCTGTAGTAGCAGATGCCTGGTGGTGGCAGAAAGGAGCCAGTCCAGGTACAGAAATACTTGGAATCCCTGACATCTCAAGTGAGCCATCACCACTGCCATACATTTGCTGAACACCCTGGGGGCTGTGGTGAGACCAAAGGGCAGGGCACAAAATTGAAAATTACTGCCAGCCGGAAGGGTAGACTACTTCTGGATGCCCTGTCCATCTTTATAGGGCAGTAAGCATCCTTGAGGTCAATGGAACACATCCACACTTTTCCCAACAATGGGAGAATAGATTGCAATGTGACCATTCAGAATTAGGACTTATTCACGTGCAGGTTCAAGCAGCCGACATCCAAGACGGGCCTCAGGTCCCCTGTTCTTTTCGGCACCAAAAAGAACCTGAAGTCCTTAATCCGATCTGGTCTGGGGGACATGCTGGATGGCTCCTTTTTCTAGCAGCTTTAGAACTTCTGAAGCTGCGAAATCCCTTTGATTGGGTGGAACATCTGGGATTCTTTTGATCGGTGGAGGAGGAGAAGAGAATGTGATATCCTCCGGAAACTATTTTTAATACCCATTGGTCCTGGGAGACGTGTTGCCAAGCTTCTGTGTATACTGAAATGTGACCCCCGACTGGCTCCGGAGATGCAGTCGGGCCTCCCATCAGGAGCGCTGGTAGGGCGAACCACAAAAGGAGTCATGGTCTCCCTGGTTACACAGGCCTCCTCTGCCTAAGGCAGCATCTACACGAGTTACTACCCCCTCCCCTGCCTCTGGAGGGGGAAATCGCTGTGAGTCATGAAAAAACAGACTTCTTGAACCACATTTTCCCACTCTTCTGACCCTTGGGTCAAGGTCTAGAAAGCATAGAAAAACAGACTCCCACGGCAGACAGGTTTTTCCCTCTTGCTCGCACCTAGAGAGTGTCCTTCACCTTGGTTCTGAACAATGAATCAAATGGGGCGTTGGTGAATGTAGATTTGAAGGCCTCCGTGAAATTAGAGGCGCATCCAGGAGTGCCTCCTGAGTGAAACTCCTGAATTCGCTGCCCTACTCGCTCCTTCAGCTGTGTAAGAGATCAGCTTCATGGAGGAGTTAGCAATAGAATTTAGGGCAGACAGCTGAGCGTTTACTGAGCCACTGTGTCAAACGTTACCCTGCAGAGAATCTCCAAGCTCCTTCAGGAGATCTTTGGAACCATGTAAAATGTGACAAAATTCAGCGACCGCAGAGTAAAGGCCGCGGAAGAAAACATGTACTCACCATAACATTCGATGTATGTAGTCCACCTAGCCTCACATTCTTACCAGTGGGTTCAGAGCCGAATATCTGCTCAGACTCTGCTGATTTTACTAGCTTGAAGTCTCTCATTGGCTGGGCTAAGCAGGTATCCCATAGTGCACTACTCCATATCCCCAGATCTAGTTTTCTGCGAAACTCATTTGTACTCCATGCACACATCACATCCATATAAAAAATAAGCTAAGCAAGGGACCTCTGTAGATGACAACCTAACCTCCAAATCCTCCAGGAAGGGGGAAGGTGGGAGGGTAAGTAAGAATGAGGCGAGATGGACTACATACATCGAACGTTATGGTGAGTACATAACTTCTTGATGTTATGTAGTCCTATTTCACCTACATTCTTACCTGTGGGACAGTGTCCCTAGCACCTACATCCTGGGTGGTGCATAGGAAAATACTCCTGAGAACTGTGGAGCCAAAGGAAGACCTGCCCCTGGAGACCACGTCCAATATGTAATGGGAAACAAAGGTTGAGAAGCCCAAGTAGCTGCAGCACATATATCATCCATTGACAATCTGGCTTGGTAGGCTGTGGATGTGGAAACAGCCCGAGTAGAATATACCTTGACCGGAAATGGCAGATTTTTACCTCCTGCTTGATAGATGAAAGATACAACTAGCTATCCATCTAGACAGTGTGACCTTGGATACTGGGAAACCCATTCGGTTTTCCGAAAAGGAGAAAGTTGGTCAGACTTCGGATACCTTTTGTCCGGTATAGATAAAAGCGTAACAGTCTATGTACATCCAATTGGTGAAATCTAAATTCTGCCTTGTTAGAAAAGTGGGGGAAGAAAGCAGGCAGCTCAATGGACGGAGACACGGAAGCCACTTTAGGAAGGAACGAGGGGTTTGGTTTAAGAGAGACCCCATCTTTATGGAAGATTAAATATGGAGGTTTGATAGAGAGGGCTTGAATTTCCGAAACCCACCTCGCTGAAGTGACTGCTGTTAAGGCTGTTTTCCATGTCAAGAATTTTAATTCGCAGGTAGCTGCAGGCTCAAAGGGTGGTAAAGTAAGGGCTTGTAGAACAAAATTGAGATCCCAGGGAATGATAGGTTCAGACACTGGGGGACGAAGCAACAGAGTACCTTTGAGGAATGCTTTGCATATGAGACTAGGTTCATTCGCTACGTGGAAATTAGATATCGCCGCCAGTTGAACTTTGATGGTGGCTGATGCAGACCCCTGATGGAAAAGCATAGACGAACTCCAGAACTGAATCTATTGGAGCTGTGTAAGGATCAATGCCTCTGGTATGTGCCCAGATAGAGAACCTCTTCCATTTACTAGAATGGATCTTTCTAGTGGATGGTTTATGAGAGGACGATAATATATGGACCACTTCCGGTGAGAAATTATAAAGTCCGACTAACAATGGAAGTGGAGTAGCCAGGCTGTCAACCGGAGGGTCATCAGGGAGGGGTGGAACTGTCCTGACATGTCAACAAATCTGGTTGAGGTTCCAGAATCCAAGGAGTGCCCACAATGTATGGTTGAAGAAAAGGGAACCAGACTTTAAGAGGCCAGTGTGGAGCAATCAGAATCATTCTGCTTCCCCAAGGATTGTGCTTTCTGAATCATCTTTGACAGCAGGGGAAACTGAGGGAAAGCATAAAGCGGACCAGAGGGCCAATAGTGAACCAGAGCACCCCTGGGAGAGTCCCCCTGTGGAGGGATCAGCGTGAAGTAGTTGCATTTTGCATCGAGAGGGCTGGCAAAGAGGTCGCAGCAAGGCTGACCCCATCTGCTGAAGATTTGCTCTGCAACCAGGCGATTCAGGGACCACTCTTAAGGCATCAGGATAGCTCTGCCTAGCCTGTACGGAATCACGATGGACTTCCCCGGAATGTGCGTTGCCACCAGAAACCATTGGGAAGCTACTGCCCAATGCCACACTCGCATGGCCTCTCTGCACAGAGGGTAAAACCAGGTTCCCCTTGCTTGAGATACCACACTACTGACATGTTGTCTGAGTGTATAGCAATCGGCCCCAACCCTCTGAAATGCCTGCAACGCAAGCAGCACTGCTCATCTCTAGGACGTTTATTTGCAAATATATCTAGTGTTTTTGCCATGTGCCTTGGACTGTCCTGCCAAGATAACGCCCCCCCCCCCCATCTGGGCAGCATCTGTGGTCAGTGGCAACTGGGATGGGTGGAAACAAAAGACTTTCCCCCGTTCAAATTGTTGGTGCACAGCCACCAACAGAGGTCCTGGTTGCATCTGTGAGTAAGATGGGATGAGACAGTGGGAGTCTTTGGAGAGACCACTGAACGAAGAGGAGCCATTGGAGAATTCTCATGTGTAATCTCGCTAGAGGGACCAACAAGATTGTTGCTGCCATGGTCCCTAGGAGTTGAAGAACCCATCTTGCCTTAGCTTGTCTCAGGGGCATCAGCATGTATATCTGTTGTAATACTGATCCTTTCTTGTGGTAAAAATGCTCTCATTCGAATGGTGTCTAATTCTGCTCCTATAAATGTGACACGCTGTGAGGGCAATAAGGCAGATTTTTCCCAATTTATTACGCCCAACTGGTGACTGATGGTAGCGTCTCTGGCTTGAATTAGTTGACGCCTGGTGGGAGTGGCAAGGAGCCAGTCGTCCAGATAAGGAAACACCTGGAATCCCTGACGTCTCAAGTGAGCAGTCAACACTGCCATACACTTGAACACCCTGGAGGGCTGTGGTGAGACCAAAGGGCAGGGCTCGAAACTGGAAGTGACTGGCTCCCAGCCGGAAGCATAAGTGACTCCTGGATGCTCTGTCCATTTTCACATGGTAGTAAGCATCCCTGAGGTCGATGGAGCACATCCATACCTCCTCTCCCAACAATGGGAGAAACGATTATAGTGTGACCATACGGAACTTGGACTTCTATACTTGATAGTTGGCTGAGATCTAGTATGGGTCTCTGGTCCCCTGTTCTTTTCGGCACCAAAAAGAATCTCAAGTCTCTAATCCGATTTGGTCTGAGGAGACACTCTGGGTAGCTCCTTTTTCTAGCAGCTGCGAAACCTCTGAGGCTGCTTGATCCCTTTGACTCTGGAATGTCCAGGATGTTTCTGATTGGCAGGGGTACTGACGAGTGGAATGAGGTAACCTCTGGAAATTATCAATACCCATCGGTCCTGGGTAATGCTTTCCCAGGCTTCTGGATATAAGGAAATTCGACCCTCGACTGGCTCTGGATAAGCACAGTCGGGCACACTCAGGAATGAGAGTATGGAGAACCATGGAAGGAGTCTGTCTCCCGAATTGTGGGGGCTGCCTCTGGGGCAATGTCTCCCTGAATAACCCCCCCGCCTCTGGAGGGGGTTCACCTTGTGCGGCAGGAAAAAACACCTCAATTTCATGTACCACATCTACCCCCTGCTGGGCCTTGTGATAAGGACTAGAAGGAAGGGAACAACGGACCCCTACGGCAGACAGTGTCTTTCCTCTTGCTCACACCTAGTGAGGGTGTCTCACTTTGGTCCCAAAGGAGGAACCATCAAAGGGGGCATCAGTGAAGGAAGACTTAAGGCCTCCGCAAAGTGACACAGGCGCAGTCAGGCTTGCCTCCTAAGGGCGACCCCTGAGCTTGCTGTACTACTCGCTCCCTCGGCTGCATACGAAATGAGCCTCATGGATGAATTGACAATGGAGTTGAAGGAAGAGACCTGGGCGTTAACAGTCTGAGCCACCACCTCAGGAACATTACCCGCTAGAGTATCTCCTAACGTCTTGAGGAGATCTCTCTGGAGCAGAGTGAAGCGAGACAAGTAATTCAGGGACCATAACATAAAGGCCGCTGACGAGAGGGTACACTTCCCATACTGATCCATGGTCCTAGACTCCTTGTTAGGAGGATGGACGGATGAAGACTCTGCTACTTTCCTGGGTGGCTGCCGCCACCACGGCATCTACAGGAACTCTTTAGACAAACTTTGCCCTGGGGGGTGGAAAGAAACTTGGGGCACCTGGGCACGGTCTCCACAGAACCAAGGTTCTCCCACACACTGGCAAATCAGGTCAAGGAGTAAGAAGGGTGGAGACCCCCAGGAGGCGGAGGGTTGAGCATCAAAAGCCTTAAAGAATACAGACTCCTCCTCGGAAGGTGCTTTGGAAGGCCAGGTCACCTCTGTTTCAGTATCTCCAAGGTATCGGAGAAGAAATCAGGGGATGACTTGGGGGACCCCTCAGATTCCTCGAGGTCAGTATCAGAAGTGAGGGACTCGTCTTGGGAGTCTGTGCTTCCTCTTGCAAGTTTTCTGGGGGGCTCCTCAGGCACCAACTCTGAGGGACCCTCAGAAATTTGGGGACTACTCGTGGGGGTATCCCTAGGTGCTGGTGCTCTGCTGACCATGGATGGGTGGTGAACAGCTCACCAGAGTGGTGGGTGAAAGTCACAGACCTGCCTGACGTAGCTGACTATCTGGCCAGCTCAGTCCGCACAGTCTCGAAGTCCCCCCCACCCCAAGCCAGGGGAGCAAACCAATCTCCAAGGCCATGACAGGAGTCCGTTCCCTGAGCAAAAGCACAGAGGGAGACTGAACCAAAATAAGTCCAGAGATGTCCCGCTCTGGCCTGACCCGAAGAGTCCCAAATCCAGAGGACAAAGCCAATGGGGTCTGAGCAGATGCAGGTACTGATGGATCCGAATGGGGCATCGGAACCAGCCTAGACATCACACTGCGCTGAACACTCCTGGCTCAGGAAGACAAAGATGCGCTCAGAGGAGGAATGATTGAAGACTGGGTCGGGATAGGCTCCGGAGCAGACTGGGCCGGAGCAGAAAAAGTACAGTTTTGTGCCTACCATAAATGTAGATGTCCGAACAGGAATGCATCTGCAGTCCTTACAAATGGGTTGTCCTGTCGTCAGGCAGCCCTTCGGTCGGCCGGATTCCAAAGTCTGGGTCTGGCCTCGGCTAGTGTCGCACTTCACCCGACGTCATAGCTGCAGTTCTTCGGGTATAAAGGAATCAGCCAACGCCATTTTCCTCAGTGTTTCTTGCCCCAGATGCCAGTTGCCCTCTTGGATAGCTAAATTTTGGATAAATGCCAATGTTTCCAAATAGTAGAAGGCAAACACAAAAAATAAGCATGTATGTACATATATACAAACAAATACACCATAAGAGATCCCCCCCAGCTAGCTATTAGATGGGCAAATACCCTAGGAATACCACAGAGGGGAAGGAGGGTGGGTAATCCTGACTGCAGATAAGTTCCTGTTCGGACATCTACATTTATGGTAGGTACAAAACTGTACATGTCCTTCAAGGATGCATCTGCAGTCCTCACAAATGGGTAGAATACCATAGCCAAACTAGGGGAGGAGGACGAAGAAATTATGGTGTAGTTAGGATCCCTTGCAAAACAGCAGTGGCAAACCCTGCTCGGGATCTAGAGTATAAAGGTAAGTTATAATGCTTGGCAAATGTATGCACGGAGGTCCAAGTAGCAGCCTCTATAATGTCCTTGGTAGCCACTCCTCGTAAGAAAGCTGTGGTAGTGGCTGTAGCCTTTGTAGAATGAGGCCTTAAGTTCTGTGGAGTTTACTTTCCATGGTAGGAGTAACAGAATCTAATGCAATTTCCTATCCACTTGGAGATTGTCTATTTTGAAATTGCTTTTCCTTCCCTTCCTGTTGCATATGCTACCAGAAGCTGGTCAGTTTTTCTATTGCCCTTGGTTCTGTCCAGGTAGTAGCGCAACTGTCTATGTACATCCAAAGTATGCAGCAGTCTTTCCCCCCTGTTCTGTGGATTGGGAAAGAAGGTAGGTAGGTGGATAGCCTGGTTTAAAGACACTCTGGATACCACCTTAGGCATAAAATGTAGGATTTGTTCTCATGGACACTATCTTGATGGAAGATTAGGAAGGGTTGTACTGCCATTAAAGCCTGTAGCTCAGAAACCCTTCTTGCTGAGGTAATTGCCAGCAGAAAAGCAGTTTTCCAGAATAGGTGTTGAAGATCTGCTGTTGCTGCTGGTTCGAAAGGGGGGAGTGTCAATTTTTCTAGCACAAAGTTAAAGTCCCATGCTGGTAATGGTGGTTTCCCAGGAGGTTTTATATTTTTAATTCCTCTCAAACTGCCTGAGTAGAGGATGCGAGAAGACAGGGGGATCGAAGCTGTATTCTGCAGAAATAGCTGATGCATGTATCTTGGAGGAATAGGACAGGCCTGCATGCAAAAGCTGCCAAATACTCCAGGATGTTGGCAATGTCTACCTTTGACACATCTTTTCCCCTTTCAGTACTCCAAATGAGAAACCTTTTCCATTTTCCTGCATAGTTCCTTCTTGTTGAGGGTCTGCGGGCCTCAAGGATAATGTCTTTAACCCTTTGGGATAAATCTGGGTTAGTTGCTCTTATGTAATGTTCCAGGCAGTCAGCTGCAGAGTTTTCAGGTTTGGATGCAGGGTGTTGTAGCCGCTCTGAGTTAACAGCAAAGGAATCAGGGGCAGTGTCCACATTTTCCCCCGAGACATGCTCCTCAGTAATGGGTACCAATGTTGTCTTGGCCAGTCTGGAGCTATCAGAATGATCCTTGGACATTCCTCTGATTTTCAATAGCACCTTGTGCATCAAAGGAAGAGGTGGGAATGCATATGCTGTCAGGCCTTTCCAACTGAAGGATAGAGAGTCCATCTTCTAAGCAAGTGGGTGGTACATCCTTGTGCAGAATTTCTTGAGCTGGTGATTGAGTGGGGATGCGAATAGGTCTATTTGTGGCAGTCCCCATTTCTTTGTGATGACCTTGAAGATGTCCGGGTGTAGCATCCATTTGTGAGCATCCGAGGTAGTTCTGCTTAATATGTCTGCTAGGATGTTTTCTTTTCCCGGTACAAAAATTGCTTGTAACTGAATGTTGTAGCTCAGAGCCATATTCCATAGGTCCAGTGCCATCCGGCATAGAGGGTATGAATGAGTGCCTCCCTGTTTGTTGATGTACCACATGACTGTGGTGTTCTGTCCTTATCAACTGCCCTTCTTGGAGGAATGGTCTGAAATTCTGGATTGCTAGTTTTACTGCCAGCATTTCCTTTTGATTTATGTGCAGGTGCAGCTGATCTGGAGTCCATAAGCCTTGTATGCACTTGTCCAGCATGTGGGCCCCCCAACCGAGGTCCGAGGCGTCCGTTGTGATGGTTTGGCTTGGTTGAATGCTTGAATGCTGTGGAAGGGCAAACCTGGGTTTGACTGGCATGCCTGAGCCCACCATAGGAACTCTTGTTTCAGGCATGGGATTAGTGGTATTTCGGTTTCTAAGCTGTGCCTGTGTTGAGACCATAAATTCTTCAGGTACCACTGTAGCTTTCTCATATGCAGTCTGGCATGAGGGACCAGGATTATGCAGGATGCCATGAAGCCCAAGGCCTGCAGTACTTTCCTTGCTGTTAGTTCTGCTTTGTTAATGCCAAGAAGTAGAGAGGAAGTTGTTCTTGTTTTTCTGCAGTTAGGAATGCCATCTGTTTTACTGTGTCCAATTCTGCACCTAAGGTTATTCTTTGGGATGGTATCAGTCTTGATTTTTTTATATTGACTGTATATCCCAGGGCTTGCAGTAAGCAAATGACTCTTTGTAAGTCTTCTGTTAGCTTGTTTTTGTTGTCCGCTTGTATCAGGCAGTCGTCCAGGTATGGATATATTTGGATTCCCTGAAGCCTGCAGTGAGCGATTACTGATGCCAGGCATTTCGTGAACACTCTGGGCGCAGTAGATAAGCCAAAGGGCAATGCTGAGAATTGATAATGCTCTGATCCTGCAAGAAATCTGAGTTATCTTCTGCAATTTGGTCGTATGGGGACGTGCAGGTATGCCTCCTTGAGATCTAGAGTCACCAGCCAATACTCCTTGCCCAGCATGGGAAGAAGTTGCTGTAGGGTCAGCATTTTGAATTTTGGAACAATGATGAATGTGTTTAAAGCGGACAGGTCGAGAATAGGCCTCCAATTTTTCTCTTTTCTTGGTACCAGGAATAGTCTGGAGTAAAATCCCTTTCCTTGTTCCATAGATGGTACCCTTTCCACAGCTCTCATCTTTGCTAATTGAGCTATTTGTTTTAGAGCTTCTGTCTTGATTTGGTGGTAGGTTTGGCATTCCTCTTTTTCCTGGTAAAGTATGGAAATGAAACCTGTAGCCTTGGTCTATAGTTTGCAAAATCCACTTGTCTCTTGTGATGTAGTGCCAGTTTTTTGAAAATAAGGCTAACTTTCCGCCTAAGGGTGCTGCTATTTGTTCCCTGGTAGGCAGTGCCAGAGCCAAGTCACTGATTGTCCTGTTGCAGTGGTAGTAGTTGTGTCTGTGCCTCGCTGGTTGTTACCTTGCCACTGGCGTCCCCTGTAGGCACCTCCTCTGGATTGATTTCTGCCTCTTGAACGCCTATTCCTGCCTCTGAGTTTTAGAGGAGTCTGGAAAGGACCAATTTTTGGAAGGCCAGTTCCTGCTAAACCTTGGAGGCTGAACCTGTAAGAAATCTTTCACTGTTTGTACAGATTTTGCCTTCTCTTCCATTTTCTTCAGTACCTGTTGAGCAGGAGAAACAAATAAACTGACCTTATCCATAGGAGCATCTAATAGTTTTGCTTTAACATGATCCGGCAAGACCTGTTCTTTCAACCATGCATGCCTTCTTATAACTGTGCCAGTCATGGCTGATCTAAAGGAAGCCTCCAGTGCATCATAGCCACATTTTAAAGAATGGTTACTAACCTGCTGAATGTTATGCACCACTTCTAGAACATATTTCTTATCTAAAGAATCAGAGGACAGTTTCTTAGTTAACTGATCAAGCATAAACTCCTGGTATTGGATCATATGAAACTGACAGTTCAATGCCCTAGCTGAGAGAGTAGCAGAGGTGTATACTTTTTACCCCTCTCTAAGGACCTGGATTCCCTTTCAGTATGGAGAGGGTTTTTAACTGAGGTCGAAGCTACTGCCTTAGGCCCCTGGGAGATGGTCTCGGGATCTGCAAAAGGAGCCTTGTATAAATGGTGATGTGTGTCCGGGACCCTGTAGAACCTATCGGGCTTAGTAGGGGCTGGAGGTAAAGTATCAGGAGCAGTGCAAGCATCATTAAATGCATCATCTACAACAGGAAGAACTGGAGGTATAGCTAAAGGCCTATGTTGTGGTAAATGCAAAAAGGTCCTAAGCCTTTTCCTTGAATCTGAGAAATCTTGTCCCTGCCATTGGAATTGCTCTCTCATGGCATGTAAGGTTTCCCCAAAGGAAAATTCCTCTGGTGGAGAGGCAGAAGGAATCGATTCCTCAGCATCGGAGTCTTCATAAGTAGAAAAAGGAGCCTCTAGATGGTCTGTATTGTCTGTATCAGAAGAATCATCTGAGGACACTGGCTCAGGGGGCTCTGCTCTAGGTCTCTTTTCTGGAGGAGGTTGAGAGGCCCTGTCTGGATGAGATTGGGATCCCCTTATTAAAGAGATGAGATCCTCTGCCAGAGTGAGCATTTGGGAACTGGAACTGGGCCGGTGAGAGGGGGGCTTAACAGGCACAGACTTAGAAGTTTTGGCTGCTTTAGCCCTGGCAAAGGCCTTTATGGACATGGCTGCAGGCGGCCTAGCAGCACCACGTGCAGGGGTTGAAACATCCAAAGGGATGGTGTCCGATAATTCTTGTGAAACCACAGTAGCAGGTTGAATTTCAGAGGCCGATTCAACCAGGTTAGAAGGGGCCTCGGTAGTAGTCATGGATTCGGCTGAAGATAGAACAGTTTGCTTGGTTTCGGCCGAAACCGAGACACTGTTTGCTTAACCGCAGTTTCGGCCGAAACAGTGGACCGCGAGTGTCGGCCCTTTTCTTTGCGTTTCTTAACTTGTGAAGTCGGAGGATCCGACGGCATTATGTACGCAAAATCTGAGCCGAAAAACTGTTCAGCAAACTCCGACCGACGTCTAAGCGTCCGTCGGTTGAAAGAAGCACAGGCTAAACAAGCTGCTACGTCGTGGTCTGGGCCTAAACAAGTTAAGCAGTAAGAGTGGAAATCTTTGAGGTATTTCCCACAAGTTAAACAGTTATTCACTTTTTCTGACATCGGCTGAGGCAAGAAAGAGTCCCCAACGGGGTACTTAGCTTTTTAGAAGTCTTCGAAGTAGTATTTGGTAGCAGTAATCTCTAGATCTGACCGACCGGCACTTGCGAACAGCTTCTGCTTCGGGCGCCACGCGGCAAGAAAGACTGAGGAAAATGGCGTCGGCTGACGCCTTTATACCCGAAGAACTGCAGCTATGACATCGGGTGAAGTGAGACACCAGCCGAGGCCAGACCCAGACTTTGGAATCCGGCCGACCGAAGGGCTGCCTGACGACAGGACAACCCATTTGTAAGGACTGCAGATGCATCCTTGAAGGACATCAATTTTGCCAAAACAGGTGACTGGAGGAGCCTCTGAACCACCCTATCAACATCCACATCCGTAAGGGTCCTGGAATATTTGGAGAACAGGGATGGAGAATGAGATGATCTCTCAGGAGAAGCTGGTCTGAGACTGGGTGATCTGCTCCTAGGAGGTTCCAATACAATTGGAGCAGACCAAAGACCACAGTTCCATAGATACCGATCCTTCCTGCAGCCCAGAGGACAGTGGAGCCGGGGAGGTCGATGCAGTTTTAGACATTTTCTCCGATGAAGCTGACTGAGACTGAGATCTCTTGACTTGCCAGATTTTGACTTGCCACTGGAAGCCGAACCCATAGCCTCTTCAAGAGGGTTTTAAAAGTACCTTTAAGATTAGCTTATTCTTTCTCTTGGAGAACTCTAGGGCTGAACGCATGACAAAAGCTACAGGATTCCTGCAGATGGATAGCTCTTAAGCAGTAGACAAATGGAATGTCCATCGGTTATGGACATTCCGTACCCACATTGAGCACTTTTTAAATCCCGAAGGTTTATGCTCCTTCGTATCCTTAGACATTTTAACTACTGCGTCCCACAACGCAAAACTAAGTCAGAACAACAGGCGTTCACTCTATAAAGGTGGGAACGACACTGAGGTAACCAACACCAAAAACAGCGATCACGCACAAACTCTAGCACAATTTTAAACTGATATGAACAGAAGGAGAGGGTAGCCAAAACTTCAAATTTAAACTGTTTGGGGTGAAAACAGAAGGAAGAGAACTAGGCCCTCTAACTGAAACAGGCCTAGCCCGGGGAACAGTAAGAGGGATGCCACACAAAAAACTCAATCACAAAACAAAATGCAAAGCCTAACACCAGACAAATTTAAACAAATAGCTATGAAAATAGCTTTCGACTAAAACTTCTCTTAAATCAAGAAAAGAAGGTACTTGGCCACAGCCAAGCGAGACCATGTCCTAGCTACACGAGTAGCAAATGGGATCTGGGGATATGGAGCAGTGCACCATGGGATAGCTGCTTAGCCCAGCCAATGAGACTGAGCTAGTAAAATCTGCAGAGTCGGAGCAGATATTCGGCTCCGAACCCACGGGTAAGAATGTAGGCGAGATAGGACTACATATACGCTTCCCATAGCAGTCCATGGTCCTTGACTCCTTGTTAGAGGGATGGACGGTAGATGAAGTCTCAGCCAGTTCAGTCTTGGTGGCCACTGCCACCACGTCATCTACTGGAATGCCTTTTGTGAGAAACTATCAAAAGGGGCAGACAAATTGGAGTCTCCTGGGGACTGGTTCCACAGTGTCAGGGGTTTCCCCACACCCTTCAACAAACCAGATCCAAGAGTTCAAAGGGGGAAGAAACCCAGGAGGTAGAGGACTGAGCCCCAAAGGCCTTCAGAAACAGGGGGTTTAGAAAGCTAGTCTCTGCTTCCAGATCTCTAGGATATCAGCGAAAGATATCCTCAGGAGGAAGATGTCGGTGTCCTTGTTAGAGACTCTTCCTGGGAGTCTGTGCTTCACCTTGCACGTCCTTTTTCTGTGCGGCTCCTCCAGCAAAAACTCTGGGGGGCCCTCAGAAAGTTAGGGACCACTCATGGAGGTATCCTGAGGCCTTGGGTCTCCGCTGTCCAAGGATAGGGAGCGATCAGAGACTGATACCAGAGCTGGAGGGGATAGACTGTCTCTGCTGTAAGATGCAGCTGAGGACCTGGCCAGCACGCTCCGCATGACCTTGAAAGCTGGTCCCCCTGGCTCCGAAGATCGACCAACCATGGAAGCCCTCGGAGCAGAAGTGACAAGGTCCTAAGCAAAGGTCAGGCTCACCCGAGCTGAAGCACCGAGAGGGAGACTAGGAGCCAGAGTGCCCAGAGACCCACCTCGGATCCGACAGAGGAGCCATGAGTCCTGGACCCCATGGACGGAGCCAACTGGGTTGGAGCTGAGATCGGAGCAAAGAAGCCAGGATGGACTACCTGAGCAGACCTAGAAGCAGATGGCACTGACAATTCTGGCTCAGACGATGGATGGGTGACTGGCTCCAGGGCCAACTGGGCTGGAGCTGAAAACAATTTAGCCAGCACCAGTGATTGGAGCAGTCTCTGCATCACTATCCACATCAGAGTCCTGGAGGACCTAGAGAATAAGGTAGGAGATCTAGACCTCTCAGGAGACCTGCGAGGAGGAGAAACCGGTCTAAACTGCAGATCGGCTCCGAGAAGCTGGGAGCCTATGTAGGTTATCGATTCACCAACTTCCTTCGGCACCAAAGCCAGTGGAGCAGAGAATGCCACAGTAGACTTGGTAACAACTTTCTCCGGAGGCTCCGATAACACTGACTGAGCCAGAGAGCTTCTTAGTGGGAGAGGACTTGGCACTAGACCTCCCCAGATCTCCCTCAGAGTTTCAGTAATCCTTTCAGAACTAGTTCTTCCTTTCTTGAACACAAGGGCTGAATAAGTGACAAAACACACAAGATTCCTGAAGGTGGATAGCCCCCAAACAACTGGCACAGAGTGCACATCAGTAATAGACATCTTATATCCACATTTACTAAATTTTTTGAAGCCCGAAGGCTTGTATTCTTTTTATCCTTGGACATGATCGGTAGGACACTAGACAACTCAACTGACAAACCCGACACCAGCAACACAGCGCAGGAGCTAGACAAACTGCAGACACCACACAAGGACCTCTAACTTAAATGGCCCAGACAGGAAACAAGGGGAGGACTAGGTCCTCTAACTGAAACGGGCCTAGCCCATTGTGAGATGGCCAACGGGATACCAAGTCAAGGGGCATGAAAGGCCACACAAAAACAGCTTCCACAAACCAAAAACACACCTAGCTATGAAAATAGGCTTTTGGAGCAACAATTTGGTTAAAGAAAAGTTATACTTAGCCACAGTCAAGAGCGAGACCATGTCTGAGCTTTATGAGTGGCAAAAAGATCTGGGGGAAGGGAGCAGTGCAGCATAGGATACCTCTTAGCCCAGCCAACTGAAAGACTTCGAGCTAGAGTATCGCCAAGTCGGAGCAGACGTTCAGCTCCAAACCCATGGATAAGAATGTAGGAGAGACTGGACTACATAAACATTTTACAAGATGCAAGACTGGCTCAAATGTATATGCCAAGAAACAACCTCACAAAAGTTCAACCTGCCAAACAGTGTAACCACGCAACACAAGCTGGAACTAGACATTTAAAAAATGTGTTTTACATAAAAAGATGGGAATAACTTTTTAAACACAATGTTGCTTTAATGTCTTTAAACGTAAATGGTCTCACAGATACACAAGAGTACATTAATTGCAAAAGGTGCTCAAATAGTAATGGCAGATTTGTAGTGTCAAGAGGCTACTGGCAAGGGAGGATATACTGGCATGTATCTACATTCCACCTAAAACTGCTGTAATGGAGCTTAAGAAAATTCTGGGAGAAATAATCAGTTTTCAGCAAGGACTACTTATAACTGGGGACTGGAACTTGATTTGCAGCAGTGAAAATGTGTCTGGGGGCCTAGATTTCTGAAAAATTTATGAAAACATTTTTTTGCCCCTCTGAGATGCTGCTTAAGCAAGGGATGAGAGAAGAGGAGTGGTTCTGTGTTATAGTGAGCTGAAATAGGTGAAGCGTGGATTTTAAGAGGAAAAAGACAGGCCCTTGTGAAGCATCTGTTATGTATTGCAAAATCTGAGGTAAATTGGGCACTGCTGTGCTCATCCCTAAAGACTGGTTCCAGGCACAGAATCTTTTCCATTTGTCAACATAAGATCTTAAAGTACTAGGTCTTCTCGCCTCCAAGGAGGACATCCATCACAGGTTTGCTGAAGGATACAGGTGAATTTAAGTTAGACAGGCTGCAAGACAATGCTGGAAGCTGAGATTGCAGAATTTGGTTCTCCTGCTGAGAAAGCAAGGAAGGTGCCATGGAGATAATTGTGACACTGTGCAGGAGTGGGTACCAGTGTTGGCGTGGCCAGTCTGAAGCAATCAAAATAATTCTTGGTTTGTCCTGAGACTTTCAGCAGAAAGTTGGAGAGCAGAGGCAGACAGGGAAGGCAAACTGATTGGATGCTCTGTCCTTCAGCTGGGAAAAACCTCTTTCCAGGCTTTTTTGTGGAGGCCTTGTGCAAAATTTGCCGAACTGGTAGTTTTGGGGGAGGCAAATAGATGTCTGGGCTCCCAAATTTGCTAGTCAACATGTTGAAAATGTGGTTCCAGTTTCCACCCGTGTGGGTCCATGAGATTTCTGCTTAGTCCGTCTGCCAGTGTATTCAATTTTCCTGGCAGGAATTGAGCCTGTAGGTGCACTTGGTAGCTCAAGGCTGTATTCTACAATGCCATGGCTAGTCTGCAGAGGGGGGTAAGAATGTGTACCCTCACTGCTTGTTTATGTACCACATAACCATGGTGTTGTCAGTTTTACCATTAAGTGTCCTTTTAGAATGTAGTCCTTGAAGGTTGTAAGAGGATTCTGTACAGCTAACATTTCTTTTTGACTGGATATGTACGTGCATTTGATTTGGGTTCCATTTGCCCTGAATGTACTTTCCTGTCCCCCCTGCATAGTTTGATGCATCTGTAGTTAGGGTTTGGGCAGCAGGGAGTAGTGTGAATGGCAGTCCCTTGTTTTGGTGGCAGGCCTCTGCCCACCATAGAAATTCCAAGCGTAGGCAAGGTATGATAGGAATCCCTGTCTCCAGGCTGTGACAAGGTTGACTAGACTTTAAGTGCCACTGTAGCTTCCTCCTATGCAGTCTTGCTATGGAATTAGAAGAATGCAGGAGGCCATGAACCCCAAGGCTTGCAGTATTTGTCTTGCAGATAAGCAGGTTTTTTGTGGCCACTTGTCTGGTTACCAATTGAATTTGCTTCTCTGGCATGAGGAAAGCCATCTGGGCAGTTGTATTCAAGCTTGCACCTAGGAATGTAATCTGTTGAGAGGGTACCAGTTGTGATTTCTTGTTTATGGTGTACCCCAGACAAGTTAGAACCCTTTTTACAAATGCCAGATTTAGAAGTACGCTCTGGTTTTCTGCCTGAATTAGACAATCGTCCAGGTAAGGATATATTTGAATATTTCTTTGCCTGCAAAAAGCAATAACTGGAGCCAGGCACTTTGTGAATACCCTGGGCGCAGCAGACAAGCCAAAAGGCAGTGCAAAGAACTTTGAAGCGTAGGTATCTTCTGCAAGATGCCCTGACTGGAATGTGCAGGTTTGAGTCTTCAATCTAGAGTTGCCAACCAGGCATCTTTGCCTAGCATAGGAAGTAACTGGTGAAGAGTCAGCATCTTGAATTTTGGAATGTCCAGAAAGGTGTTTAGAGTAGACAGGTCCAGAACCGTGCGCCATGATTTGTCTTTTCTGGGTACCAGAAAAATCCTGGAATAGAAACATTGTCCCTTTTCCTCTTCTGGTACTGGATGAATAGCCCTCATGTTTAAGAGGGAAAGTACTTGTTTTTGAGCCTCTGCCCACTGATTTGGGGGCAGGTCTGGCCACCCATTTGGTGTTGGCAACGTGTGGGAAAAAAATCTGTATCCCTGGGACACTACCTAAAACCCATTTGTCCTGGGTTATAAGTTCCCAGCTCTCTGCATGAAGAGCAATTCTTCCCCCCAAAGGGGTGGCTAAAAGGCAAGTGCTTGGTAATTTTAAAAGGAAGTCATTGAGACTGTTTACCATGGGGGGGGTGTTATTTTCAGATTTGGAAGTGGAGGCCCCCCACTGCTTAAATCTGAAAGTCTCCTGGGACTGACATCTGGTGCTTTTGGTGTGTCTGGGTTTGGCTCGAGAGGATCTGGAAGGAGCTGGTAAACACCAATTTAGTAGGCCAGTGCTTACTAAAATCTTGGAAGTTGCACTTGTAAGAAATCTTTACCAGTTTGCATAGACTTGGCTTTATCTTCCATTTTTTTAGAACTTCAGCCTTATTACCAGAGACTGTCCTGTTGTAAAGGAGCATCCAACAATTTCACTTTAACATGATTAGGCAAAGATTGCTCCTTAAGCCAAGCATGCCTTCTAAGCACAGACCCAGTAACAGCAGCCCTGCACAAGGCCTCTAAAGAATCAAAACCACATTGCAAAGTATGTTTTCCAACTTGTTCAGCAGAATGCAATAAATCCTGTAAATCTTTATTTTCAACACAATCAAGAAAAATTCTGTTTAAGCAGTCCAATAGTGCTGTTGATATTCTAACGTATGAAATTGGCAGTTTAAAGCCCTGATTGCCAAGGTTGCAGAAGTATAAACCTTCTTACCCCATCTATCCAGCGCCCTGGAGTCTATCAGAAGGGGTAGGATTTTTAGCAGTAGAAGCTTCAATACCCTTGGGCCCCTGAGAAATCACTTCTGGAGCTGCAACAGGATTTTTGAAAAGAAACTTGTGGGACTCAGGAACCCTGTAGTATGCCAGGTTTACTAGGAGCCGGAGGCAGGGAATCAGGGGCCATACTGGATTGCGAAAACAAAAACAATGTCTAGTACAGTACAGCCAAAGGCCTATGCTGAGGTAGAAGGAAAATCCGTAAGCCTCTAATCAGAAAATTCCTGACTTTCCCCAGTGGAAATGCTCCCTTAATGTATGTAAAGTTTCTCCCCCAAAAAAAATCCTCAGGAGGGGAAGCAGAGGGAATGGAATCCTCTGCATCAGAATCCTCATAAGTAGGCATGGACAAATGTAGGTCATTAGAAGAGTAAGAAGCAGAAATCTGATCAGAAGATTCATAATCAAACTCAGCCCTAAGCCTCTTGGGGGGGGGGGGGGGTTACTACCCCTGATTAGAGTAATTAAATCTACAGCCATTTAGATAATTTGTTTTTTTAGGCACAGGGGCCTGAACATGTGGCCTAGACGTCAAGTTTAGACAGATTTAGACCCAAGTAATGAAGGTGGAGCCTGTTTAATATGCAAGTCTGTAGGCCTAACTACACCCTCAGAAGCCGGTGACTGCACAGCAGCTCCTGACCCATCCAAGGTATAGACATCCGCAGGTTCCATAGGTGAAGCATCTCGCAGCATACCTGACTCAGAATGGGTCCCAGTAGAGGCCTGCGAATCAGAATTGGCGGGTATCAGGGGCTGCAAAAAAGCCCCCACCGAGTACTGGCGAACTGGCTAAGAGCACTCTGTTTTGGACCTCGGTGGCCTGTATCTCTGCTTTTTTTGGAATCCCGGTAGTCTGATGGCTAACCGACATTTCTGGATAATTAAACAGAGAACCAAGAGAGGCAAAAATGTACAGACGGATAGTGCACTGATTAAATAAAGCACAAAACCGACAGCAAGGTGCATCGTGGTCAGGGCCTAGGCAAGGAATACAGTACGACTGAAAATCTTTGAGGTATTTTCTTTCCACAAGTAATGCAATTAACTTTTACTGACATCGGTAAGGAGCAAGAGAAAGTTTCCCCAACGGGGTACTTGGATTTATGTTGAAGACTTCGGTTCTGAAACTCAAAAACGAAAATTTCAGGAATCTGCCGACCAGCACTTCCTAACTGCTCCGGGCACCGCACTGCAAGAAAGATGCAACTGTGTTGGATGCATATTTTATACCCCCTGACATCATGGGACAGCAACAGACGCAGGACCCAAGACTTTGTTAATCAGGCCGACTGAGGGCAACCTGCCAGCAGATTACCCAAATGTAAATGACTGCAACAGTGAAACATGAACATCTGGGAGATAGATTGGTTAATGGAAAAATCCAGAAGTGACATTGGGCAAGAAAGTGTCAGTACAAAAGGACACTATCCCTGTAGAAGTTAAAGTAAGGTCTCAACACTCAAGGCCTGCAACTCAGATGCTCTTCTTGCTGAAGTGCTACTAGAAGCATTCTTCCATGACAACTGTCAAGAATCAAAAGGCTCGAAAGGAGGGCCTGTTAGAGACTGAAGTATGAAGGTAAAGTCCCAGGGTTCTATGGGGGGGCTTGACAGGAGGTTTAATGTGCAATACTCCTTCCAAAAAAAGAGTTGCACAGGTGGTGTAACAGAAGAATAATCAAATCCATTATGAAAATTTGCGATGGCTGCTAAATGCAGTGATGGTCTATGCCGAGGCTCCTGCATGTAGAAAAAGTAGTCTGGTATTGTAGGATCTTTTGAATAGGCATAGAGAAAGGATCCAAGTTCTGATCCTTGGCCCAAATAGAGAAACTATTCCATTTACTAGAATAAACTTTACTGGTGGAAGGTTTGCGTGAAGCCAGAAAAATTTCAAACAGGAGATGAGATATCAGGCAGCCTGGCAATTATTGGAAGTGGAGGAACCAAGCTGCGAGCTTGAGGCTGTGGAGATTAGGGTGAATCAGTCCCAGAGGATGATAGACCTTGGGAATGATCCAGGATCCACAGGCTGTGAACCAGAAGAGGCCATAGGAAGAGGAACCAGACTTGACGGGGCCAATAAGGGGCAATGAGGATCACTTTGCTCCCTCAACCTTTGAGCTTTCTGGAGGAATTTTGGTACGAGAAATGGGGGGGGGGGGGCAGGGCAAAGTAGCTTCTGCATTTAAGGGGGAAGCAAACAGATTGTAGCAAGGCTGGCCCGAGCGGCAGAAAATCCAGTCCACTACTACAGAATTGAGGGACCACTCGAGGAATCAGGAAGTTGCTATAAGAAAGCAGTTGGAAGCTATCGCCCAGTGCCAAATCCTCATGGCTTCCAGACACAGGGGGTAAGACCTGGTTCTGCCTTGCTTGTTGATATACCAGATGACTGACATGTTGGTGGAATGAAGTGCAATGGTCCCGAAGGGAGAGATGTATGGAATGCTAGCAACGCCAAGAGAACTGTCCTCAGTTCCAAGACATTTATGCGCAAACTGGCCTCCATGGGGGACCAGGTGCCTTGGACTGTCATTCCCTGGAAATGTCCCCCCCCCCCCCAAACAAGGAAGCATCTGTGGTGACATCCACCATAGCATTTCTTCCTTGCAAAAGGTTTGCAAGACCATGTGGTCGAGTGGGCGAGTTAAGCTCAATCATTGTGAAGAAAGGAGCCACTGTAGTATTCTTATGTGCAACCTCGCCAGTGGTACTAGAGTAATGGCAGCTGCCATGGAGCCCAAGAATTGCAGTACAAGATGTGCTGAAATAAAGGTCGGTGGAAGAAGGGCTTGGACTTTGTGTCTTATTTTCAAAAGCTTGTGAGGAGGGAGGGAAGCTTGACAGAATGGTGCGTCGAAAGCCGCTCCAATGAATTTGTGTTTTTGTTGGGGCCATTTTTGGAGATTGGTCCTTGTTGATTGTAATCCCGAAATGGACAGCGAGGCCTTGAGTGTAAGAGGCTGCGGATTAGAAGATTCATGATCAGGGCAGTAAGGAGCCAATAGTCTAGATACAGAAATACCTGGAATCCTTGTAGTCGAAGATGAGCTACTACAACTGCCATACATTTGGTGAACACTCCAGGGGCTGTCGAGAGACCAAATGTCCGTGCCCTGAACTGGTAGTAATAGGCACCCAACCAGAAGCAGAGAAATCTTCAGGAGCAGTGATCCATCTTTGAGGTACTACACGTACTGGAGGTTTAGAGAGCATATCCAGAGTTGTCCCCCTCCCTAGAAAGGAAAGAATGGACTGTACTGTGCCCATCCAGAAATTTTGATGTTTGATAAATTTGTTCAATAGGCTGAGATCCTAGAACCGTCTCCAGTCCCCTGTCTTTTGGCACTAAAAAAAACCTTGAGTAAAACCTGGATTCTATCTGGTCTGGTGGGACTGGGACTGGTTGGATAACTTTAGCAGCTTTTCTATTTCTAAGGCCGCTATTTCCCTCTCACTGGGTGGCACATCGGGGATTTGTTTGACAGATCAGGGATTTAAAACAGAATGGTACCTGGTAGCCTCCAAATATTATTCTCTGCACCCAAACAGCAGTAATAAGTTGCCAGGCTGGTAGGTGCAGAGAAAAACTACACCTGACTGCTTCCAGAGGAAAGCAATCGGGCCGCTGCTCAGGAGCGATGGTAGGGTAGGACAGAGAAGGAATCTTTAGCGCCCTGGTTACACAGACCCCCCTCTGCCCCAGGAGTATTGCTCACCACGAGTGTCACGAAAAGATCCTTGGGATTTCTTGAACCACAAATTTCCTCCCCCGATTCCTGGAGTAGGGGGCTCTGGGGAATGGAAAAACGCAAGCCCACAGCAGACCAGGACTTTCCATCTTTCTCACTTCATGCTAGTGTCTCGTACTTTAGGACCAAAAAGTGCAGATTCGACAGGTACGTTGACAAAGGAAGACTTAAAGGGGTCTGCGAAATCACACAAACGCATCATAGCATTGCATCTCATGACTACGCTTGATGCAGCAGCTTAAGCTGCCCCCTCGGTGGTGTGAGATCAAATGCATCGAGGAGTTTGAGATAGATTCAAGGGTAGCTAGCTAGCTGCGAGGAGAGTGTCATGCACCTGATCAGGCAGTACCCCACCAAAGAGGAAGACATTTCAGAGATTTGGTCTCTTTGGAGTAAAGTATGCCAGATAGTTCAGCGGCCGAATGGCAAAGGTTGCTAAAGCACAAGTCCGCTTCCCTAGTCTGTCCATGGCACGAGACTCCCTGTCTGGAGGATGGACAGTGGAACTTTCTGCCAGTTCCTTCTTGGTGACTGCTGCCATGACCATGAAATCAGTTAACAGCTTGGACCAGTTAGGTTGGCCTTCACGGGTGGATAGAATTCTGGCCTCTGGGGGAGAGGTTCTGACAAGTGGGAGAATTTGAGCCATGATCCAGAATCAAAACTGCCTAAATATAGTAAAGCCTTGCGGTGTTTAAAAATGGTGGCCGACAAAAAAGCCATTACTACAAAATGGAAATAAAAATCTAAACCAACTATACTGGAAATAGTGTATATAGTAAGAGGTGTCCCATAATCTTAGATATTCTTCTCTTCCACGTTGCAGTTTTCATAGCAGTAGGGAGGATGCTGACTGCAGCACTGGACAACTGCCAGTATACCAAAATCTTAGGATATTGGGTACATGCGATGTTGCACGATAGCGCCATAACCAATTTGCTGCCACATACAGTGGTACCCCTGGGACGCTAGAAAAAGCAGCTTTTCAGATCCACATACAGCAGTCAAGCAGGCAAGTTGCAGCTGTACCGTAGTTGGAAGCAAGGGAAATCCTACACAAAGGATACAGAAATGAAAGACTGGGTGGGACTGAATACTGCAACATGGAAGAGGACATCCAAGGTTATGGCAAGTTCATAGGTTGGCACTAGCTATCAGCCCTATGGCTGATTTCTTCCCACAGTATTTACTTCCCTGGACCCCTGTCTAGCAGACTGACATGATCCCCGGGGAGAATTTCCTTTCTCCCATCCAATCAAGGTTTCTTTTGAAGAGGGCCAAAGAGGCACTCTGCCTGACATGTATGGGCAATCTATTCCAGAGTCTGGGGAGTCTGTCAGGAAACTATCCCTCCAGCATGTTTTATTGTGATGAGGTTTAGATCACTGGAGCGTGTGGCTGAGGGATTGGGATTTTAAGTGTAGCATGTCCAACAGCTCTGAGTTTGACATGGCTTTGTATGTTAAGCATAGATCGCCTCAGAGTAGACGATATGGGACAGAGTATAGCTGGAGTTTAAGGCGGTCAGCGTAGGGCATCTGCTTTAAGCCTGCGATTCTTTTAGTGAGGTATTTCTGCGGCCTTTCCAGTTGTTGCAGATGTCTTGAGAGGTACATACCAAACGGGGCGTTGTATTCTACAATGGGTCTAACGAGGGATGAGTACAGTGGGACAATGACCTCTCTTCTGGATGAACAGCCCTTAGTGATGGTGTGCCACATAGGATTTCCAGACTGTTGTGGCGATGTGGTTATCTGCGAGACCACTGTCCACCTGTGTCCCCAAGTCTCTTATCACACTTGGGTGTTTAGTGTACTGCCACCTATATGGTAATTCATGGATACATGTTTTTTCCCCAAAGGGGATAACTATACATTTCTTGGCATTGAGCTTGAGCCCATGGCTCTGGCACCAACCATCTGTTTCTGTAAGGCCCTTTAGTAGAGTATCCACATCATTCGGGGATTCAATAATGGCTCCCAGTTTGCAGTCATCTGCAAACTTTTGTTAGCCAGAGTCCCTTAGTGTTGGCCTGTACTTCAGAGAAGTAGATGCCAAACAAAAGCGGTCCCAGGACTGAACCCTGAGGTACTCCACTTGTCAGGAGCTGGATCTGGAGGAGTCTGCTACTTTTACAGTGTGGGTTCTGTCAGTAAGCCATTTAGCAACCCATTGGGTGACGGAGGGATTAATGCCCAGCTTAGTAAGTTTATCTAGGATTCCAGAGTGGGGGATGGTGTCAAAGGCCTTGGCAAGGTCTAAAAAGGCTGTGTGGACCACCTTACCCTTGTCCATGGCTCTGGAGACTGATGGAAGTCAGGTTCAGGAGACAAGATCGGCCCTTCACGAACCCAAACTGGGTGGGGTCCAGTGTTTGAAGGTTGCCAATGTCCGTTTATAAGTTCCATGATAATACACTCCAAGGCCTTGCAGATAAGGCTTGTCAGACTGATGGGACGGTAGTTTCCGGGATCCAAGGTGGATCCCCCCCTTGTGGAGTGGGATAACTGTAGCTGTGCGCCACTCAGTGGGCACAAAACCTGAGGCGAGGCTATGATTAAACACTTGGGTGAGATGCCAGTTCATATTGTAGTTCATGAAGTACACAGCCCAGGATGTCATCTGGTCCCATGGATGCTGTATTCTTAGCTTTGGAGAGAGCGTTTTTTCACATGTGTGGCCATTACTGGAATTTGGCAATCTTCCAGTATTGAGATGGGCCATTTAAGGGGTGAGAGGGGGTGAAGTTGGCACTGAATCGATCTGCCAGGATATTGGCAATATCCTTGTGATCAGTATATTTAATGCCATTCTGTTTTAGCTCAGAGCAGATCTGAGCATTGCCATTTAGACTCTTGACAGTTATAGAATGCCTTGTGGTTGTCTTTGGAATCTTTGGCAATTTTATTTTCATAACTAGCTTTGGAGGATTTTATGAGGGATCTCAGTTTCTTACCGAGGCTGGTAAGGAAGTTTTGCATCCTGGGATTTTCCTCTTTTCTACAACAGTTTCTTCCTTTTGTTGTAAAGTTTATGGCAGGGGACCACCAGATTGGCTTCTTTTTTTGGATGAGAGCATCTTCGGTTCTATTTGGGATGGCACGATTCATGCATAAATGGATGTGCTCGTACAGTGCCTTAGTGTAGGATTCAGCAGTTGAACTTTCAGTTCCCGTCTGCATGGGTGTCATGAAGCTTTCACTTCTGACTTGAGTAGCATGAAGTTGGCTTTGGAGAAGTTTATGGAGGTTTCCTTACTGGGGGTGGGGGTGGGATGTGGATGTTAAGGGTGATTAACTTATGGTCAGACCTGACTAACGAGGGGGTTACCATAAGTGTGGAGCATCGATTTCCCATGTTGGTAATGACCAGGTCTAGGATATTGGAGCCCCTGGTGGGACTATGGATTAAGTCAACTCAAAAAAAGGAAGTCACACCAGGCTGGAACCAACAAGCTGTTAGAGGTTTCAGAAACAGTAACGTGTTTCAGAAACAGTAGCGTGTTAAAAAATCTTCTTACTGCAAATACAGATGATGTATTGAAAAGCCAAAATCCAATAAAGCTGTTGTAAAATGCCAAGACCACAGAGTTTCCACGTAAATCTTTTATTCCACAACCACGATAAAAACAGTCCAATATAACCAAGCGCTTTCGCCTGGACAATTCCAGGCTTTTTCAAGATTAGGTTAAATATACAGGTTAATAGGCCAAATTAACAATTATAATTAAATACCATCGACATTTAAAGTGCCATAGTGCTTTTTTAAAGTTGTCCAGGCGAAAGCGCTTGGTTATATTGGACTGTTATCGTGGTTGTGGAATAAAAGATTTACGTGGAAACTCTGTGGTCTTGGCATTTTACAACAGCTTTATTGGATTTTGGCTTTTCAATACATCATCTGTATTTGCAGTAAGAAGATTTTTTAACACGCTACTGTTTCTGAAACACGCTACTGTTTCTGAAACCTCTAACAGCTTGTTGGTTCCAGCCTGGTGTGACTTCCTGTTTCTGAGTTGACTTGACTGGTTTTGCTTCATTTGTTACGTGTTATGGTGGAAGAACCACCAGCCTTGGACCTGTTAAATACACCCCTTATTTTAAGGGAAGAAAGCGACGAAACACCGGTTACTCGTACAGAATTCAACCAGGTGTTAGCGTTGCTCACCAACATTAACAAAGTACTTACGGGTCAAATAAACCTTGGCATTCCAGATTCTCCTTTTTTTCCGGGAAACCAACAACAAGCAGCACTGACTGAGCAGAGACTTTTTACGGCGCAGGAGCCGAATGGCACCGCTGGTACAAGTAATAGCTTACGAACCGGTATTGTACAAATGCAAGGAGGAAATTTTAACAAAGCACCGAATGGTGGAGTGGCAGATAAAACCTTTAATTTTTAAAAATGGACAGAACTCCAACCGGAGTTCAAACAAGGTACATTTAACAGTAACACGCAACAACTTGATCTAGACTGACTTTTTTAGTAACAAATTGTACACATACAAGAACTGGCAACTTGAAATTAACTACCTCAAGGAATGCATCAATGTTAAGAGAGTACCGAAAGGGTTAAGATGCTATAAATTTCCCAACAATGCTACTGTGGGTTCTGCGTTACATACACAATTATTAGAACTGTTCAACCGGACTGGTTTAGAAATGCTTGATTTAATGGTTAAAGATTACCAAAGCAAATGTAATGGGAATACTGGATGAATTAACTGTATTAAATGATATTGTGCAGCATAAAAATTTCCTTAGACACAAAAGGAAATATGATGAAGTTTTCTCTGAGGTAGACCAGCACTGTTTAAAAGTGATTGACAGAAAAGTTAAAAAACTGGACAGAGACTTGCTGGAATATAGAGAGGGGAGGGCTTACCCTACGGGGCTGAAATATAGTAAATCTGCAGGAACTAATGGAGAAGAGTTTGAAAATAGAACAGTGGATCAGAATGCTAGAAATATATCTAACACTGAACCTTTACGCAGAAGTGAAAGGTTAGCACAGAAAGGTAACAATAACTCTCCAAAGGGTTTTTACTACCCCCAGGGCAGACCAATGGGGAGGAATTTCAATGCCCCTCACCAACAGGGTTGGGGGAGGGCCCGCAATTAAATTTTGAGACAGACAATTCCAATGTGTGACCTTGAATTAACAACTTCTGATGTAAATAACATAGTAGTTTCTTTAAATAATTTTAACATTTACAATTACACGGATCTGGATATCACCCCTGACTACTTCGAACTATTCACTAAAGGGTTGAATTATATTCCAGCAAGACCTGCTTATTTGCCGAAACTGTTGATAGAATTAAAACAGTCAGAAATTTAAACCTCTCTCTTTAAGGGACAAAGCACAATGTCAAGTAATAATACTAGGTCCAGCACATTTAACCCCCCCCCCCTGCATCCGAGTTTAAAAATTTTTGAAGAACTCAGAGAAAACACTCAGAAGTAATCTGGTAAAAAATCATGACCCTTTACACAACTTTAATAAACACTTGGAAGAAATTATGGATTTATTAAAAAAACAAAAAATCAGGGTTATGAAACCAGATAAAGGGGGTGGGATGGTCCTTATGAACCTACTTGATTATGATAATGCAATGCATGATATATTACAGGATACTGACACTTATGAGCAGGCTTCCATTAATGAATTAAATGTTGCATATGCCAATATTAGATACATATTGAATGACCATCTACTTCAAGGAGTGATAAATGAAGAATTATTTAACTACTTGAATGTACCACATCCAAAAACTCCCATATTATTTGGCATACCAAAGGTTCACAAAGGAATCAAACCTTTGAAATTTAGGCCAATTGTGGCTGGAGCTAACAGCATCACAGAACCGCTAGGTAAATATGTTGAACACAGTATAAAATCTTTGGTTTCCAAGCTCCCATATGTTTGCAGAGATTCTTGGGAATTCTTAGCCAGTATCCCACCAAACATTTGTAATTAGGATGTATTAATGATAACAATAGATGTAGTTGAATTGTTCCCAAGTATACCCCATGATATAGGATTAGACTGGTTTTCAGATACCCTAACAAATTTAAGTAATTTAAGTAATAACCAGATTAATATACTTATTGAGTTTATGGAAATTATTCTAAACAATAACTACATCTTTTTTAATGGAGAATTCTTCAGACAAAACAAAGGGGTAGCAATGGGCTCCCCATGTGCACCATCTTATGCAAACATAGTTTTACATAAATGGGAGCAAACTTTTATACACTCTACTAAATGGAATGAACAGATTTTATTTTACAAACGTTACTTGGACGACATATGTATTTTATGGCAAGGTTCTGAGGAAACATTTCTGGAGTTCTTTGGATATATTAATACAACTACCGATTTTTTGTCATTTACTTATGAACTCAGCAGAAATTCATTACACTATTTAGATATTTTATTAACTAAAGACAAGAAATGTGAACATTTTCAATCAAATATCTATAGGAAGCCTTCTTTTTCTAATACATTTCTACACTTTGATAGTTTACACCCTACTTACACTAAAAAGGGAATTAGAGGGCAATTGATTCGAGAATCTAGAATATGCAGCACATTAGAAGCTTTTCTAGATGAAGTTACATCTTTAACAAAAATGTTGTTAGAAAGAGGCTATCCTATACAGTTAATTAAATCTGTCACTGAAGTGTTAGAGAAAAGGGATTCCAAATTTCCACCTCTTCTTAGTAAAGGACTCCCCCTTCCCATAACCTCCAACAAAGGACAAAATGATACACAGAAAAGTTTTATTTACACGTACACTAGCGATTCAACATATATAGAGAACACCTTACATGCTTTTTGGCCATTAACAACACAAGAGGATATTAAAACTTATTTACCTAAAACATTAACTTTTATTAGGAAGCGTGACACTAATCTGAAGGGGATGTTTGAACAGAACTCCAACATACGACAATTGACGAATACCCTTTCCTCTCCTAGGAAAAATGGTACATACAAATGTGGTATGTACAAACAGTGTAATTATTTATTAGATGCTGCTGAAATATTTTTACCATCTAGGAATTGCACTTTAAAGACATCAGGATACCACAACTGTAACACAACAGGAGTAGTGTATTTGGGTATATGTCTAATTTGTCATGGTTTCTATGTGGGGAAGACCACTAGGATGCTTAAAAAAAGAATTTATGAACACATATACGAGAGAGAAAAAGAAAACTTCTAATGCATTCTTCAAACATTCTTTAATATGTACTAATATGTCTTTAAAATTTTTTGTCCTGGAACGGGTCATTATTGACCCCAGAGGAGGTGATTGGGAAAGTTATTTAGAAACTAGGGAGTTAATTTGGCAACTTAAATTAGATGCCTCAAAAAATCCGGGAATGAATGACAGTATCAGTATCAATAGTATACTAAAGGTGAAAAGAAATAAATTATAAGTGATTTGTACTTTAATCTGTACTTTGTGTTTACTAATTTTAATTGACATCAACATCAAATATATTATGAATGTTTAAGAAGAATGTTATAATCTATTTATATATGAATTTAATTTATAAATGGTAAGAATAACTAGACAATAATGAATTACACACAAACACATAATGTACATACGATTAATTTTTTAGTAGTGGTCTATATACAAAATAAGAGTAAAATGTTTTTAAATTAAAGAAGTCATTTTTTAAAGAAGGCATTTTTAATTTAAAATACAAGTGTATAAAAGTTTAGTTTAATCTACTTTTTATTCATTATAACATTAATGAATTTTTTAATATTTTGGTACACAAGACAAACATTTTTGCAATAAATGAGATTTATGTAGTGGAAGAAGTTTATTTAATAGTTCTATAAGACCTTTAAAAAAGCACTATGGCACTTAAATGTCGATGGTATTTAATTATAATTGTTAATTTGGCCTATTAACCTGTGTATTTAACCAGCATGGCCATAAGCTTAATTTAATCTTGAAAAAGCCTGGAATTGTCCAGGCGAAAGCGCTTGGTTATATTGGACTGTTTTTATCGTGGTTGTGGAATAAAAGATTTACGTGGAAACTCTGTGGTCTTGGCATTTTACAACAGCTTTATTGGATTTTGGCTTTTCAATACATCATCTGTATTTGCAGTAAGAAGATTTTTTAACACGCTACTGTTTCTGAAACACGTTACTGTTTCTGAAACCTCTAACAGCTTGTTGGTTCCAGCCTGGTGTGACTTCCTGTTTCTGAGTTGACGGGACTATGGATTAGTTGATCCAGGGCATTGGAATTTATGAATTTCAAGAACCGTTGGGCAAAGGTGTTGGCACACGAGTAGTTTTCCCAGTTAATGGCAGGGTAGTTAAAATCACCCAATATTAGGGTGTTTGGTTCTATCTTAATATTTTCCAGTATGTTTAGAAAGGTGTAGTGAGAATCTTGGGGTATGGTGGGGGGATCTGTAGCAAGCTACAATTTGGATTGCAGTCTTACCTAGCGTTAGCTGCACCTGGAGAATTTCAGACGCATTGTGTCGGGCAACTAGCCTGGTGGTGTGAATATCCTTGGTGAATATTGACACTCCACCTTCACTGTTTCTGTCCTGCTTTGGTGGCTGAAAAGTGTGGTAAGAGTTGTAGCCTGGTACTGCAGGAGTGCTCTCTGGAAACTTGAACCAGGTCTCAGTTACTGCAGATATCCATGTTCACCATTTTTAGGAGTGCCTCGAGACAGTGCCCTCGAGAGTGCATTCTGAGGTTTAAACTTCTAGCACTGAGTAGCATTACCTTCAGATTTTGCATGCTTGTACCAATTATGGTAGTTTTGTCCTTTGAACTTTGCCTAAAAAGGCACTATAGAGGTGGCAAGAGCCTTAGCCAGTAAGGCACTACAGAGGTGGCAAGAGCCTTAGCCAGTAACCTGAATCCCAGGGGAGACAGGTGCAGACCATCTCTGGCAAAGCATCTTTCAATGACACCAGAAGCTTAGCGAATTGAAGTCAATCATTTTGTCCTTACATTGCAGTATCATTCTAGGCGAAGGCAGGATGCTACTCAGGGCTAGGGTCATACCTGCCTGGGCCACATTATTAGAGAGCTCTTCCATGTCTCTTTTCATGTAGTCCAGGGAGGTACGTCTCAAGTCATTCACTCCAACATGGACAAGGACAGTACTTGTTGTGGAGTGACCCAAGTGCATGCGTTGTGGCGGATCCTGGCAGCTGACTAATTTTCTCTCTGTTCAACCTGGTGAGAGGGACATCAGTGTGCCGGACTAGAGTCACCCATGACTCGTGTTACATTGTCTTGCCTTAGGGGCGGTTGCTGGGTGGCACACTGTTCTGATTGATGTTTGTGTTTCAGCTTCAGAGGTCCTTGTTGCTTGGGCAGGTTAGAGTTAAGGGCCTCTGCATATGTGGATTTAGTGTTGCTATATGTGGGTGGTGGTGGTGTGGGTTTAGAAGGGCGTTGTGTTGCTTGAGGTGTAGTGTGGGTGTTCACCTTCTCTTGACAGTCTAGCACAATCTTGGGTGGAGAGAGCTTTGCTTCCATTTTGGCTATGCAAGTGCATCTCACAGGTTGTAGTGTTGGGTGGTAGGACAGGATTGTTTGTGTACATGAGGCAATTGCTGCATTGCAATTAAGATAAGACCCTGTAAAACTGACATTGCAAACTCAGCTCTGGCTCTAGAATTCAAAGTTAGTAACGCTTGGTGAAGTTATGTACAGAAGACCAACTGGCCGCTTTCAGAATGGAAGCGGTCAACACCCCTTAAAGGCCATTTAAGATGCAGCTGTTCTAGTAGCGAGCTCACATTGGAATTAAATTCTTTTCCATGAAAGGGATAGCAAAAAGATTGCCTTGAGGCAATGGTCTGTTTTGATACTGCCTTCCCCAAGGTGCTAGGGTGAAGAGACACAAAGGCGGCCAGACTAATGGATTTAGTCTTGTCCAGGTAATACCTCAGTTGTCTATGAACATCCAAGGAATGCAAAGTTGAGAAGTTTTGAGATGGGGAAAGAACACAGGAAGATTAATGGTCAGATTCAAGGAGAGCGCATCAACCACCTTAGGCATGAAATGATTGGTCCCGAGGGAGACTCATGGAAGATAAGGTAAGCAGGAGTGGCCATAAGGTCCAAGACCCTCCTGGCAGATGCAAGGGACACCAGCAGTACTGTTTTCCAAGTACACCAGTTTGAGATGCTGAGTGAACTGGTTCAAATAGAGGCAGTACGAGTTTTTCTAGCTCAAAATTAAGATGCCATGATGGAGGGATAGGTCTAAGAGGGGAGTTTGACATGAAGTACAGTTGTGTACACTTAGCCTAGTATGAACCTATGAACATCTTGGTATCTGCCCTAGGGCATTTATAAACATAGCCAGAGTGTGTTTGGCTTTCGCCACCCATTTTAAAATTAAATTTGCTCTGCCCTTTTGAGGTTAGTATACGGTGCCTCTGACACAGAAGTGATACCCGAGGTAAACCTACGATCTCCCATCCACTCAAGATTCCTCTTGGAGAGAATGAAGGACTCTGCCTAACCTGGCCTGGGATTTCATTCCAACGTGAAGGGAGCCTCTGGGTTATGAATCGGTCCCTCCAGCATGTCCTATTTAGCTCAGTGCTGAGGTTCAAGTCTCTAGAACACGTAGCTCGATGGGATTTGGATTTTCTGAGGTGCAGCATGTCCATTCATTCCATGTTGGACATGGCTTTATACGTTAGGCACAGATCGCCTCTGAGCAGGCGGTATGCCACTGAGTAGAGCTTGAGTTTAACTGGGCAGCATATGGCATCTGTGAGACCTTTGATCCTCTTGGTGAGGTACTTTTGGGGTCTTTCCAGTTGCTGCAGGTGTCTGGCAAGGTACATCCCAAAAGGGGCATTGTACTCAATTATGGGCCTGATGCAGGATGAGTAAAGAGGCACAATGACCTCCCCTGATCTAGATGTGAATCCCTTCATGATTATGTGGGCTATATAAAATGTTTTTCTAACCACTTTGGCCACGTGGCTTTCAAATGAGAGATTGCCATCAGCTTGGGTCCTCAGTTACTTCTTCCGTTCTTAATGGATTACCACCCATGTGGTAATTTGTGGGCACTGTTTTTGCCGAAGGGGAAGACTATACACTTTTTGGCGTTTAGCTTGAGGCCATGGCTCTGGCACCAGTTGTCTGTTTCTATGAGGTCCTTTTGGAGGATGCTTGTGTCGGCTGGAGCCTATTATGGCACCTAGTTTGCAGTCATCTGCGAACTTGGTCAGCCACAGTCCTTCTGTGTTGCCCTGTACCTCCAAGAAATATATACCGAACCAGAGGTCCCAGGACTGAGCCTTGTGGGACGCCACTTGTAACTGGTTTGGAGTTTGACATGGCTCCAGCAATTCTAACCATGTGGGTTCTGTCCTGAGCCAGTATGCAACCCATCTAGTGACATAGGGGTTTATATTTAAGCTGGTGAGCTTATCTAAAATGCCCGAGTGGGGTATTGTATCGAAGACTTTTGCAAGGTCCAAGTAGGCTGTGTGGACCACCTTCCCCTCAACGGCCTTGGTGACTGTTTCAAAGAAATCTACCAGGTTTAAGAGGCAGGATCTGCCCTTAAAGCTGGACTGGGTAGGATCCACTGTCTGTAGGTCCCCAATATCTTTATTCAAGAGGTCCATGATCCTTTCCATAGCTTTGCAGACCAAGCTAGTCAGGCTTATGGGCGATTTCCAGGAAACGTTGAGGCACCACCTTTGTGGAGAGGGATCACTGTTGCTGTACACCACTCTTTGGGTACATATCCTGTAGTAAGGCTGAGATTGAACAGTAGTTGTGTTTAGCTCTTCTTGGAGTTCATGTAGGATGCAACCCGGGACACTGTCTGGTCCCATTGATGCTGTTTTTTTGCTTTGGAGAGGGCGGCTCTTACCTGAGCATCTGAGATGTCAGGGGGACAGCACTCTGCTGGGATAGATATATGCCCTTTGTTGGGGGGGGGGGGGGGGGGGTTTGCACTGAACCTGCCGGCTAGGATGTTGGTAATGTCTGGGTTCGGTGTATTTGTCATTTTGGACCAATTCTGAGCATATCTGGGAATTCCCACCAAGGTTCCTAACATAACTAAAGAAAGCCTTGTGATTATCCTTAGTGTCCTGTGCAATTTTTCTCTCAGAGCTGGCCTTAGACTATTTTATGAGTGCCCGTAGTTTTTTGCCAATACTGATCAGAGATGCCTTCCTTTTTGGGATTTTGCTCCATCATGTAGTAGCTTCCTCCTTCTACTGTACAGTTTATGGCTGGGGTCCACCAGACCGGACGCCTGCCTTTGGAGGATTGGGTCTTGGTTTTATTTGGGATTGCATGATCCATGCATTCCTGAAGGTGTTCATAGAACGCATTTATAAAGGATTCTGCGGTCTAGGCCGTATTTTCCACAGGCTCGGGGGCTTTGAAGGAGTCCACCTCTGTTTTGAGGAGTGTGAAATTTGCTTTAGAGAAGTTTTTCACTGTGGTTTTCAGGGCAGGGGGTGGGGTCGGGATGTGAATATCCAGTGAGATTAGTTTATGGTCTGATCTTACCAGTGAGGGATACACTTCTGGTCTGGAGCAGAGAGTCCCCATGTTGATGATCAGGTCCACCCCTCTTGTGGGAGTGGTACTAAGTTGTTCCATAGCATTTGAGTTTATAAATTCTAGGAACCTTTGGGCTAGGGTGTTGAGCTAGAGTAATGCTCCCAGTCTGTTTGGGTAGTTGAAGTCGCCCAATACAATGGTGTTTGAAGAGACCTTCATATTTTCCAGTGTTCCCAGGAAGGCCGAGCGGGGTTCCTGGGTTTGGGAGGGTGGTCTGTAGCAGGCTATAAACTGGAAGGCAGTTTTACCCACTGTTGCATATGGATAGTCTTGGATGCTTCGTGCTGTGCCACCAACCTGGAGGTGTGGGTATCTGACTAATACTGATACTCCACCCTCCTTTTGTGGTTCAGTCCAAGTTTTGGGGCCGAAAAGCATGGTATGAGGTAGAACCTGGTAGTGCTGGGGTGCTCTCGGGAGCCTTGAACCAGGTTTCTGTTACTGCACAGATATCGATGTTCTCATGCTAAGGAGAGTTTAGAGTGCGTGCATCTTGAGGTTTAGACTTCTGGCGTTGAGTAGCATTACTCAGTGATACCTATGGAGGTGGGTTTGTCTTGAGCCTTGCCTAAAAAGGCACTATGGGGGTGGCAAGAGCCTTTGCCAATATCCGAAAGCCCAGGGGTGACCGGTACAAGCCATCCCTTGAGAAGGCTTGTGGCTTGTCAAGCATGTCATCCCAGGCTGACAGGCATTGGATCGCCTTTGAATGACACCAATACTTAAGCCAATTGTTGAAATTGATTATCTTTTCTTCATATTGTGGCATTCTTTGGTGAGGATGCTACTCAAGGTCAGGGTCATACCGGCCTGGGCTACATGCTCAGAGAACTCTCATGTAGTCCAGGGAGGTAGGTCTCAGGTCATTTGCACCAGCATGGACAATGAGTCATATTTGTACTTGCCTTGGAGTGTCCTGAGTGCTTGTGTTACGTGGCGGATCCTAGCGCCAGACAGGCAGCTCACCGTGACCTTGTTCAGCCTGGTGAGCGGGACGTCAGTGTGCCCGACGATAGTCACCTATTACAAGTGTTATCAGGTGTGTTTAGCCTTAAGGGCTGTGACTGTTGGGCACACTGGCTTTGTGAGCTGTGTTGCACGTGTTTTGTTTTGGGGTAGCGGTTCTTTGGGTGTTTGCTTTGGAGGTCTCCGCTGCTTAGGCAGATTTTTATTTAGAGCCTCAGAGTATGTTTTTGTGTTTGTGTGTTTGGTTTGCTGTCGTGGTAGGTCTATGTGAGACTGGAATTGGAGTGTGGTTTCCTTCTCTTCCTGACTGGTTACGCCAGTACTGAGTTGAGAGCTTAGCCTCCAGTTTGGCTATATGGTTGCATCTCCCACAAGTGTTGGAATTTGTTACGAATGTATTCACTGTTGCAGTCCTCACATTTGGGTTATCCTTGCCAGGGTAGCCATCGGCTGGCCCGAATACCAGAGGCATAGTATTTCTGCGTTGGCTGCTGTCTCTTCAGGACTGAGGTCAGGTCAGTACTATAATGTAAGGCAGCAGACACCATTACATCAGTTTTTCTTGCCTTAACCCGTCAGCAGCCCCCAAGTAGTAGGCAGGGTCTGGTGGAAGAACCCCACCAGTAGAAAGTAAATACCAATATGTCCCTTTGTAAGGAAAGAGAAGGGGGATTGAAGGAGGGAAACCAGGACTGCAACAGTGAATACACCAACATCTACATTTATGGTAAGTGTAGACAACTGTATTATGTTCATGTTTCACTGCTGCAGTCACATTTGGGTTGATTCCCAAAGCTGAGGAAATTGGAGGCAGACTAGGATGCCCTGCAAGACTGCAGAGGCAAACTCTGCCCTGGAATTGGAGGAGAGAGGCAGGTAATGTAAGTGTAAACAGATGTTCAGGTGGCAGCCTCCAGGATGTCCCTGGTGAGGACTCCTTTGAGGAAAGATGCAGAGCTGGAGGCTGCTCTGGTGCAGCGAGTCCTGACCCCCTTGGGGGGAGGCTTTCCATGTTTGTAGCAGAAATGGACGCAGTGTGCTATCCATTTGGAAATAGTTTGTAGATTGCTTTGCTTTCTGCCCCTGTAGCAAAGTTAACCAGCAATTGATCAGACTTGGTTAGTCCAGTCTAGACGGAATCTGAACTGTCTGCGCACATCTAGTGTGCAGAACCCTTTCCCCCTTTGTTCTGGGGATTAAGGAAAAAGGTGGGCAAATGAATGGATTGGTTGAGAACCACACTGGACACCACCATGGGCATGAAGGATGGGTTAGTTCTGAGGGATACCCTGTCAGCAGAGACAATGAAGGGTTCTAGAGCCATGAGCGCTTGCAGAGACCCTTCTGGCTGAAGTGATGGCCAGAAGGGAAGAGATTTTAACTCTGCATAAGAAGCTGGTTCAAAAGGGGGAAGGGGGAGCTTTTCCAATGCATAGTTAAGATCCCAAGCTGGGGTTGGTGCCCTTCTGGGTGGCCTCATGTTGCTAACCCCTCTTCGGAACGGTTTGATCAAAGGGTGGGAGAAAAAGGACTGCTCAGTGGGAAAATGAGCAGAAATAGCACAGGCATGAATTTTTAGAGGAGAGGCGCCACTGTGTAATAGGTCAGCTAAGTAATCCACAATGAGAGGTGGCGAGGGCTGTGCCGTATTGGCTCCCTTAGCCTGGATCCAGGTGCAGAACCTTTAAAGTTTTTTCCATTTGTCAGCATAAACTTTAGAGTGCTAGGGCATCTGGCCTCACCGATATCTAGAAACTGTTTACTGAGGTTGGCAGACTGATCCAAGGTTAGGGAGCAAGCCAAGCTGCCAAACTGAGTGTCTGCAATTGGGGATGTACGAATTCCCCTTCTCTCTGGGTCAGGTTTGGCATCTGAGGAAGATACCATGGTGGCAGTGGGGACAGGCTGCACAGCATGGGGTACCAGTGCTGGAGGCCAGTCTGGAGCTATAAGAATGGCCCTTGCTTTTTCCTCCTTTATTTTGAGCAGTATCCTGGGGAGGAGAGGTAGTGGAGGAAAGGCACTGACAGATTGACTCGGGGGAAAGACAGGCATCCCCTTTCCAAGCCATGCAGTGATGCTCCCTGGTGCAGAATTTGTTGAGCTGATGGTTGGTGGGAGGCAAAGAGGTAGAACTTTGGGGTGTCCCATTTGAGTTATTAGGGTGAAGGTTCTTCTGTCGAGCTGCCACTCGTGGGTCCAGGAGATTTCTGCTTAAATGGTCTGCCAGAGTCTGGTAGGAATTCTGCTAACAGGTGCAGCTGCACGGCAGAGGCTGTGTGCCAAAGGGTCACGGCCAGCCTGCATAGAGGAAAGGAGAGTCCCTTCCTGTTTGTTGATATACCACATCAGTGGTGTCTGTTTTGATCAGGAGAGCCCCTGGGGTCTGAAAGCCATCATGGAGTGCTGGACATCAATCATATTTTTTTGGTCGATGTGCAGAGGGATTTGCCGTGGGCTCCATTGGCCCTGTATACACCTGCTGTCCAGGTGTGCACCCCAAGAATAATCTGATGAGTCTGTGGTGGTGGGGGGGGGGGGTGTGTGAGAAAAGCAGCCCTTTGTTGTGGGAGCATGCTGAAGAATCTTTTCCGAGTTAAGGAATTATAAGTACAAGTTTCCAGGTGAGTGTTGACAAAGGCTTTTTAGGCACCACTGAAGTTTCCTCATACAGTCTGGCATATGGAATGAGTAGTATGCACGATGCCATGAACCCCAGAGCTTGCAGGATCTTCCATGCAGATAACTGGGGCCTGGCGGCTAGTTGAGAGAAGTAGGCAGTCAGGAAATTTTTCTGGTGTAAGGAATGCCATCTGGGATGCTGTGTCCAGGCTTGCTCCCAGGAAGATAATCCTTTAGGTGGGCACCTGTTTGGATTTTTTGTTGATTGTGTACCCTAGGGAGGTTAGTACACAGTCTTTACAAAGGCCAGGTGCTTGAGCAGCTTTTCCTGGCTGGCGTGGAAGTGGTTTTCCTCCTAGGGGTAAGTGAGGGTGTGCAGAGTGAAGGAGTGGGGGAGGCGAGTCATTGCGAGTTCTTACAATAAGGGGGTGGTTTAAACCTGGTTTTGAAATGGAGGTAGTCCACTGCTTAGGTTCATACTAGACCATCTGCCCTGGGGCATTTATAAGCCTAGCCCAAGTGTGTTTGGCTTTCGCCACCCTTGGATTCGAGTCTGCTGTGCCCTTTAAGGTTAGTTTACTGTGCCTCTGTCTAGTAGCGACACTAGAAGTAATCCCCGGGGTAAACCTACGACCTCCCATCCACTCAAGATTCCTCTTGGAGAGGAAGTGAGGTGCTCTGCCTAACATGGACCGGGATTCTATTCCAAAGCAAAGGGAGCCTTTGGGTTACGAATCTGTCCCTCCAGCAAGTTCTATTTCTGTGCTGAGGTTCAGGTCCCTCGAGCGCGTGGTTCTCAGGGATTTAGATTTTCTGAGGTGGAGCATATCCATTAATTCTGGGTTGGACATAGCTTTGTACGTCATGCATAGATCTGGAGTTTCTTTAACCTGGCAGCATATGGCATCAGAGTCCCTTGATCCTCTTTGTGAGGTACTTTTGGGGTCTTTCTAGCTGCTGCAGGTGTCGGGTAAGGTACATCCCAAAAGGGGCATTGTATTCTATGATGGGCCTGATGAGGGATGAATAAAGGGGCACTTGCCTCCCTTGATCTAGATGCGAATCCTTAAGTGATAAAGTGGGCTAGGTGGAAGGTCTTTCTAACCACTTTGGCAAAGTGGTTGTCAAAGGAGAGAGACAAACTTGGGTCCCCAGATCCTTAATTACTTCTGTATTTAATGGGTTACCACCTGTGGTAATTGGTGGGCACTTTGTTTTTGCCAAAGGGTAGGACTATACACTTCTTGGCATGTAGCTTTAGACCATGGCTCTGGCACCAGTTCTCTCAGACCTTTTTGAAGGATGTTAGTGTCAGCTGGAGTGTCAATTATGGCGCCCTGTTTGCAGTCATCTGCGAACCTGGTCAGCCATAGTCCTCCCGTGCTGGCCTGTACCTCGGAAAAATATATGCCGAATGAGAGGTCCCAGGACCAAGCCTTGTGGGACACCACTTGTAACTGGTTTCGAGTCTGACATAACTCTGGCAACTACTGCTCTGTCTTTGAGCCAGTTAGCAACCCATCTTGTGACATGGGGTTTATGTTTAAGCTGGATAGCTTATCTATGATGCCAGAGTGGGGTATTGTGTCAAATGCCTTTGCAAGGTCCAGATAGGCTGTGTTGACTACCTTCCCTTCATCTACGGCCTTGGTGACTGTTTCGAAGAAGTCGACCAGGTTCAAGAGGCAGGATCTGCCCTTGACAAAGCCGAACTGAGTAGGATCCAGTGTCTGTAGGTTCCCAATGTCTGTTTATGAGTTCCATGATGATCCTCTCCATGGCCTTACAGATGAGGCTAGTCAGGCTTATGGGGCGATAGTTACCAGGGTCCGTTGAGGCGCCACCTTTGTGGAGCGGGACCACTTTTGCTGTACGCCATTCTTTGGGTACATATCCCGTAGTGAGGTTGAGATTGTACATCAGTTTTACGTGAGGGTTTTGTTCTTCTTGAAGTTCATTTAGGATGCAACCCAGGACACAGTCTGGTCCCATTGAAGCAGTGTTTTTTGCCTTGGAGAGGGTGGCCTTCACCCAAGCATCTGAGATGTTAGGGAAGCTGCACTCTACTGGGATAGATGTTTGCTCTTTAGGGGGGGGGGGTTTGCACTGAACCTGTCTGTCAGGATGTTGGCAATGTCTGTGGGTTCAGTGTATTTTCTGTCATTTATAATCAACTCTGAGCATTTCTGGGAGTTGCATCCCAGGTTCCTAACATAGCTAAAGAAAGCCTTGTGATTGTCTTTAATGTCCAAGGCCGGCTTAGAGAGAAAAATTGCACAGGACGATTTTATGAGGGATTGTAATTTTTTGCTAGTACTGATCAGAGAAGCCTTCCCTTTTAGGGATTTTGCTCCATCATGTAGCAGCTTCCTCCTTCTGTTGTACAACTTATTTATGGCTGGGGTCCACCAGACTGGACGCCTGCCTTTTGGTTTTGTTTGGGATAGCATGATCCATGCATTCCTGGAGGTGTCCATAGAATGTGTTTATATAGAATTCTGTGGTTTGGGCCGTAGTTTCCACTGGCCCTGGGGCCTTAGAGGATTCCACCTCGGATTTGAGAAGTGTGAAGTTCACTTTTGAGAAGTTTTTCACTGTGGTTTTCTGGGCTGGGGGTGGGGTCAGGTTGTGGCTATCCAGTGAAATTTATGGCCTGATCTTACCAATGAGGGGAAGACTTCTGGTATGGAGCATAGGGTCACCATGTTGGTGATTATCAGGTCAAGTATGTTTTCCCCTCTTGGAGATTTGACTAGTTCCATAGCATTTGAGTTGATAAATTCCAGGAACCTTTGGGCTAGGGTGTTGGGGCTTGAGTAATGCTCCCAGTCAATGTTTGGGTAGTTGAAGTCACCCAGTATAATGGTGTTTGGAGAGATCTTCATGTTCTCCAATGTTTTCAGGAAAGCAGAGTGGGATTCCTGATTTTGAGACTGTGGTCTGTAGTATGCTATAAACTGAAAGGCAGTTTTGCCCACTGTTAGTTGCACATGGATGGTTTCTGATGCTTCGTGCAACGCCACTAACCTGGAGGTGTGGGTATCCTTGATAAATATGGATACTCCCCCCTCCTTTTGTGGTTCGGTCCGAGTAGCATGGTATGAGGTATAACCTGGTAGTGCTGGGGTACTCTCTGGAGCCTTGAACCAGGTTTGTCACTGCACAGATATCGATGTTCTCCATACTGAGGAGAGATTAGAGTGCGTGCATTTTGAGGTTTAGACTTCTGGCGTTTAGCAGCATTACCCCTAGTTTCTTGTTTTGTGTTTTCTAAGTAGGTGGGTTTATCTTTTGAGCCTTGCCTAAAAAAGGTACTATGGGGGTGGCAAGAGCCTTAGCCAGTATCTGAAAGCCCAAGGGTGACAGGTGCAAGCCATCCCTTGCGAAGCAATGTGGCTTAAGCATGTCATTCCAAGCTGCCAGGCACTGGATCCCCTTTGAAGGACACCAAAATTTTAGCCAATTGTTAAAATCGATAATTTTGTCTTTATACTGCGGCATCATTCTAGGTGAGGGTAAGATGCTGCTCGAGGTCAGGGTCATACTGGCCCGAGCTACATGAGCGGAGAGCTCCTTTATGTCTCATGTAGTCGAGGGAGGTACGTCTCAGGTCATTCACACCAGCATGTACTATGACGAGTCATATTTGTACTTGCTTTGGAGTGACCCGAGTGCTCACGTTATGTGGCGGATCCTAGCGCCCGACAGGCAGCCCACTGTGATCTTGTTCAGCCTGGTGAGTGGGACGTCAGTGTGTCTGACTATAGAATCACCTATTACAAGTGTCAGGTGTGGTGTTCTGCCTTAAGGGCTGTGACTGTTTGGCACACTAACTTTGTGAGCTATGTGTTGCACGTGTTTTGTTGCGGGGTAGTGTTTGGATGTCTGCTTTGGAGATCTCTGTTTAGGTAGATTTTTAATTAGAGCCTCCGAGTAGGTTTTTGTGTTTGGATTGCTGTTGTGGTAGAACTGAGACTATATTAGTGCTGTGTGATGTTACCTTCTCCTCCTGACTGGTTACACCAGTTTTGAGGTGAGAGCTCGGCCTCCAGTTTGGCTATATGGTTGCATCTCTCACCTATGTTTGAACCTGTTTGGAGGAGGAGAGGGTTGTCCGTGTACATGACAGTTGTAACATTGCCTCAAGATTCCCAGATTCACCAGATGGACTGGAGAGGAAACCATTAACTGACCTGTGGACATGCTAGAGTAGTACAAGGTACTCTTATCACTTAGAGGACCAATAGGGGACAGGGTAATTGTAGAGAGTATATGAGGATGTAGTGCTTTTAGTATATTAGTGCTAGATTGTAAGACTGTTTATCTGGGCAAGTGCAGAGCCTTGGATTGAGACTAGGGTGTTTATAGAGCAGTTCTAAGGGAAAAAGTGAAGAGCAGACTGTGGAGCCGGGAATAGTTTAATCCCGATTAAGCGGCGCTGCCCGATGCTGCGCTATGCACACAATCGCACAAAGCCACGCAAAAGTGGATTTTTATGCAGGGAACTTCAAAGAGCTAGAAATGGCCCAAACCGGCCAATTACTACAAGATTCTTGTGCAGAGGTCACTCCTTCAGGGACAGATAAGCTGCTCAAGGCTCCCCACTCCCACTGGTGAGCAAAGAAACGTCCTATCCAAGTAAGGAAATGGGCAACAGGAACTATCAAGAGTCCAGAATACAGCAAAGCCTGCATGCATCCCCTCTGGCTGTAATGGGGGGGTCTGGTTCCCCAGGGCCTAGGCTGAACTGGTTTGATGGGAGCAAGAAAAAGACTAGTGTTTGGTGGTACAATGCCTGCTGAACCTGGGTGACTGGTACGGTAAGAAACCCTTAACTTCACACAGATTTTGCTTTTTCTTCCACCTTTAAGACGATACAGTTTTTTACCTACCATAAATGTACATGTTAGAGTGTTCACACTGCTGCAGTCATTACACTTGGGTTATCCTGCTGTCAGTCCCGCAGTCGGCCAGAGTTCCAAAGTCTTGGTCCGGCGTCTGTTGCTGTCGCCTCTTCCCTGACAGTGCGCCAGGGATATACAAGATGCATCAGACTGCATTTTCTTCAGTTTTTCTTGCCCCAGATGTCAGATGCCCCCCAATATGTAGGCAATACATATTGCTAATAAAACAACCATAAAAAATAAAAATACATTCAGTTACAAGTAAACACCACAAAGGTTGTATAGGATAGAAAGGTATAGATAAGTCCAGCTAGGACAGAGGGGGATGGAGGGAGGATAACCTGGACAGCAGCAGTGTGAACACCAACATCTACATTTATGGTAGGTACAAAACTGTACTATGCTCATAGTGTTACACTGCTACAGTCATTACACTTGGGTAGAATCCCAAAGCTAAGGTTGGGTGGCTAGTCTATAGAGAGTTAGGATTGGCTAGGAAGTCCTGCAGAACTGCAGTGGCAAATCCTGCTCTGGATTTACAGTAAAGAGGCAAGTGGTAATGCTTGGTAAAGGTGTGCACTGAACTCCAAGTTGCAGCCTCCAAAATTTCCTTGGTTGGTACTCTTCTGAGAAAGGCTGTTTAAGTGGCTGTTGTGCTGGTAGAATGTGGCCTGTTATTAGGGACTGATTTTCCATGCTGTGTGTAGCAGTAACGAATACAGTGTCCTATCCATTTGGAAATAGTCTGAGATAGCCTTGCCCTGTGATCCTGCAGCATATGCTACAAACACAGTTGCTCAGTTTTCCTGAAAGCTTTTGTTTTGTCCAAGTAGAAGCGTAGCTGCCTGTGTATGTCCAAAGAGTGCAGAAGTTTCTCCCCTTTATTCTGGGGGTTTGGATAGAAAGTTGGCAAATGGATGGTTTGGTTAAGAGCCACACTAGATACCACCTTTGGCATGAAGGTGGTGTTTGCCCTTAAGAAACCCTGTCCTGATGAATTATAATAAAAGGTTCCACTACCATTGCCTGTAGCTCTGACACTCAGTGCTGAAGTTACTGCCAGGAGCAGAGCTGTTTTCCATAAAAATTTTAGATCGGCTGTATTGGCCAGCTCAAAAGGTGACAAGGTCAGTTTTTCCAAAACTGAATTGAGGTCTCACGGTGTTGGTGCTCTCCGGGGTGGTCTTATGTTTTTAGCCCCTCTGAGGTACTGCTTTAGCAAGGGATGAGAGAATAAAGGAGTATCCGTGTTGTAATGAGCTGAAATGGCAGAGACGTGGATCTTAATCGATGAAGATAGGCCTTTGTCCAGCATCTCAGTTAAGTATTGTAAAGTCTGAGGAATATTTGGGACAAGAGGGTCAAGGCTTTGAGCCTGGTTCCAGGCACAGAATCTCTTCCATTTTTCTGAGTAAGATTTCCTGGTGCTAGGCCTTCTGGCCTCCAAAATGACATCCATAACAGCTTGAGAGGTGTTGCCTGACTAATGAATCTGCCATGCAGCCAGGTTTAGGGTTTTGAGCTGACCGTGCAGGATCCGATTGTTTTGTCGAGTCAGGCGGCGTGGAATTTGAAGCAAAATCCATGGTGGGCCTTGAGCAAAGTTCCTTAAGATAGGGTACCAGTGCTGGCATGGCCAGTCTGGAGCAATCAGGATCATCTGTGTTTTTTCTTGTCTGGCTTTTAGGAGTACCTTTGAAAGAAGAGGCAGAGGTGGGAAGGCATAAACTTTTAGGCTTTTCCAGCTGAACGAGAGCATCCACTTTCCATGGTTGTGTGTGGTAAGTCCTTGTGCAGAATTTTTATAGTTGGCAATTCAGTGGGGAGGCAGAGATCAATGTCTGGGCACCCCCATTTTTGCGTTGCCATGCTGAAAATATGCAGATTCAATTTCCATTCGTGAGGGTCCATGATATTTCTGCTGAGATAGTCTGCCAGAGTATTTTTTCTTTCCTGGCAGGAATTGTGCTTGCAGATGAACTTGATAAGTTAGAGCTGTGTTCCACAAGGTCATGGCTTGCCTGCATAGGGGATAAGAATGAGTTCCCCCCTTGCTTGTTTATGTACCACATTACTGTGGTGTTGTCAGTCTATAATAATTGTCCTGGATGCAGAAGGTCCTTGAAAGCGGTTAGGGCATTTTGAACAGCCAACATCTTTTTGACTGATGTAAAGATGCATTTGGTCTGTGGACCACTTGCCCTGAATACATTTTCCTGCCATGTGTGCTCCCCAGGTGTAATCCGAAGCATCTGTTTAGAGTTTGCCTGGCTGTGGGTAGAGTGAAAGGCCGACCCTGGAGGTGACATGCCTGTGCCCACCATCAAAACTCCTGTTGTAGGCAGGGAATTATTGTTATTACCGTTTCTAAACTGTGTCTAGTCCAAACACTTTAGGTACCATTGTAATTTCCTCATATGCAGTCTGCCATATGAAATTAGTAGTATGCAGGATGCCATGAATCCCAGGGCCTGGAGAATTTTTCTTGCAGGGAGATGGGACTTCGCCAGTAATTGAAAACTTTGTAAGTTGTCCTTGTTTGTCTGGCGTGAGATAAGCCATCTGGGCCGTTGTATCCAAGCTGGCACCCAGGATTATCTGTTTTGAGGGCACTAGTTTTGACTTTTGTTTACTATGTACCCTAGAGAAATTAGCAGCCTTTTTACAAACGCCAGATGCTTTAGAAGAATGTCCTTTTTCTCTGCTTGAATGAGACAGTCTTCCAGGTATGGATATATCTGAATTCCCTTGTCTGCAAAATGCAATTACTGGCGCCACTTTTGTAAAGACCATGGGCGCAGTAGTTAAGCCAAAGGGCAGTGCAGAGAATTGGTACTGCATTGTACCCGCTTTGAATCTGAGGTATCTTCTGCAATCTTGTCTGACAGGGACATGCAGGTATGCCTCTGAGGTCCAGAGTAACAAGCCAAGCCTTCTTGCCCAGCATGGGAAGAAGCTGCTGTAGTGTCAACATTTTGAATTTCGGAACATCCAGGGAAGTATTTAGAGTTGAAAGGTCTAGAATGGGTCTCCAGGCTTTGTCCTTTCTGGGGACCAGGAAGAGTCTTGAGTAAAATCCTTGTCCCTGTGGTGGTACTTTTTGAACAGCTCTCATGTCCATGAGGGCTGAAATTTGTTTTTGAGCCTCTGCCCATTGATTTTGTGGCAGGTTTAGCACTCCCTTTAGCCTTGGTATAAAGTGTGAAAGTGGAACCTGTATCCTTGACACAATATTGAAAACCCATTTGTCTTGGGTGATTGTTTGCCAATTGAGAAAAAGTGCTAGTTTCCCCCCCTAAGGGGGCTGCCAAAAGGGAAGTGCTTGGCATACAAAGGGGGAAGTCATTGGGACCATTTCCTGTAAGGTTGAGACTTGTCCTCACCTCCTTTTGGGGGTTGAGGTACCCCACTGTTGATATCTGTAAGAGCCTTGGGGTTGAGATCTGCCTCTTGGGCGTATCTGCCTCTGTGGCCAGTCGACACTGGAAAGGACCAATTCTTTGTAGGCCAGTTGAGGTGGCTGTACCTTAAGAAATCCGACTGTTTGCATAGATTTAGCTTTATCTCCATTTTCTTTAACACCTCTTCTGCCTTGACAGCAAACAAGGTATCATGCTGTAAAGGAGCACACAATAATTTTGCCTTTAACATGGTCAAGTAAACTCTTAACCAAGCATGTGTTCGAATCACAGAACCTGTAACTGCGGCTCTACAAGAGGCCTCTAAAGAATCAAAGCCACATTGCAGAGTATGTTTTGCCACCTGTTCAACTGCATGCAATAAATCCTGCATTTCTTTAGTCAGGAGCTTCTGAGCATTTTCAGAGCCATTAAATATTGTCGGTACTTAAGCATGTGAAACTGGCAATTTAAAGCCCTTGCTGCTAAAGTTGCAGAACTGTAAACTTTCTTCACCCATCTATCCAATGCTCTACAAATCTGTCTGAGGGGACTGGATTTTTTGCAATGGAAGCCTTAACCCCTTTGGGACCCTGGAAAATGGTTTCTGGGTCAGCAGAAGGGTTTTTATAAAAAAACTTGAGTCAGGGACCAATACCCATCTGGCTTGGCTGACGCAGGGGGCAAGGAATCAGGAGATAAACTGGCTTCAGAGAACACATCCACAATACCCAACAAGCGGAATAGCAAGGGGCCTGTGCTGAGGCAATAAAAGGAAATCCCCAAGCCTTTTCTTGGATTCTGAATAATCCTGACTTTCCCAATGGAAATGCTCCCTCATGGTATGTAAAGTTCCCCCAAAAGAGTAATCCTCAGGAGAGGCTGAAGGGATAGATTCCTCAGCATCAGAGTCCTCATAGGGGGGTAGAGAGAGTATTCCTGGTCTGAAGAGGAATCAGAGGAAATGGAAACCTGATCAGAGGAATCAAGTCAGTATCCTGCCTAGGCCTTTTCTCATGTGGGGGATGGGAACCCGAGTAATGAGGTCTTTGGCCATTTTGAGCATCTGTTTCTTGGGCATGGCGGACTGTCCTGGAGAATGCTGTACTTGCTTGTCTTTAACTGTGTTTTTGTCTTGGCTGTTGCTTTAAAGGTAAGTTGTGAAGGTCTGAAAACACCCTCAAAAGCAGATGCCTGCTCAGCGGCTCCGGACCCATCTGAGGGATTAGTTTCCGTAGGCCCAATACCTAGAGTTTCCAGAGGCCTAGTTGTCTCCATGTGAGAGTCTGAGGAGGCCTGTGGCTCCAAGGTAGTGTGTCAGGGGCTGCGAAAGCACCTCACTGAGAACCAGCGGCTGGCCTAGAAGAGGCGGAGTTGTCATTTTGGACCTCTGATGCTAGTCTTTATCCTTGTCTTTGCGTTTATGAATTGCGGTCGGTTGATCCGACGGCATTGTATAATTGAACCTTTGGCCAAAGTAGTGCAAAGCAAAATCAAAAAGTCGTTTTATAGTGCGTTTGTTAAATCTAGCACAAAACAGACTAGTGACGTCGTGATCAGGACCTAGGCATGGAATACAGTAAGAGGATCAGGACCTAGGCATGGAATACAGTAAGAGTGGAAGCCCTTATGAGGTACTTGCTTCCCACAAGAAATACAATTAACTTTTTCCGACATCGGTCTGAGGCAAGAAAAAATAAAGGTTTCCCCCAAAGGGGTACTTGGCTTTATTGAAGACTTTGGATCTGAAATTAGACTTTGAAAATCTCAGGAGTCGGCCGACCAGCACTTGCTAACTGCTTTTGCTTCGGGCATCACGCGGCAAGAAAGACTGAAGAAAATGGTGTCAGACGCATCTTGTATACCCCTGGCGCACTGACGTCAGGGAAGAAGCGACAGCAACAGACACTGGACCAAGACTTTGGAACTCTGGCCGACTGCGGGACCGCCCGACTGCAGGATAACTCAAATGTAATGACTGCAGCAGTGTAACACTATGAACATCTACTCTGCCTTGGTGCCAAATAAGCTGCCTTTGTGCAAGGGGGCATCCAACAATTTAGATTTGACATCTGGCAAGGGCTGTTCCTTAAGCCATGCATGCCTTCTAATAAACATAGCCAGTGACTGCTGCCCTGGAAGAAGCTTCAAGGTGTCAGCCACAGTGCAAGGTGCGTTTAGTTACTTGACTTGCAGAATGCATTAACTCTTGTAATTTAGATTCTTGCCAAGTAGGAAAGGAAGCCAATTTGTTGAGGAGTTCCAGGGTACATTGCTGAAATTTTAGCATATGGAACGGACAATTTAGTGCCCTGATAAGAGTAGCTTAGGTGCACACTTTTTACCCCATCTGTTTAGTGCCCGGGAATCCCTGAGGGTGCAGGATTTTTGCAGGTTGCTTTAATCCCTTCAGGCCCTGAAAAATTACCTCCAGGTCAGCGGTAGGATTTTTAAAAAGATGTGCGAGTCAGGCACTCTAGTACCAGTCTGGCTTTCTGGTCAAGGGAGGGTATCATGAGTAGAGCTGCATTCCAGGAAAACATCATCCAGGACTGGGGGATGGCCAAGTATGTGCTGTGGAAGAGCTACGAATTCCCACAGTCTTTTCAGACTGAGGGTAGTCTCGACTCTGGAAATGCTCCCTTAAAACGCAATGTTTTCACAAAGGAAAAATCCTCTGGGAGAGAAGCTTAAGGGATGGAATCCTCTGCATCAGAATCCTCTAAGTAGAGGGGAGTTGCATGTCTTCATATTCAGATGCAGTCGGACTCGTTCAGACAAAGTACTGGGGGGCAGATCTTTTCCTTTTGGAGGGGGTACAGCTTGGCTTCTCCTGATCAGCAAAAGGTCTTCCGCCATTTTAAGCACTTGACTGCAGCAAAGAAACAAATGCCTGAGTGGGCCGGTTTCTTGGGTGTGGTTTGTACCCCAGACCTAAAACTGTAGTTTTCGAAAGAACGGTAGTAGCAAAGACTTCAGTTGAGAATCAATAGTGCGAAGGACTTCCTCAGAAGCTGGTGCCTGCTCAGCCGCTCCGGCCCCCTCCAAGGGAGAAGAAATGACCGCAGGATCCTTAGTCGAAGAGTTTTGCGGCATATCAGAATCCAAAAGGGTCTGTAGCAGCCTGTGTATCCACAGAAGATAGCATCAGGGGCTGCAGAAGCACCTCACTGAGGACCAGAGAACTGACTAGCTTAACAGAAGTGTAGTCAGTAGGTTTGGATCTGTGCTGTCTATCTTTACGTTCTTTTCAGAAGATATGGTGTCAGATGGCTTTCCAAAGTCATAATCTGAGGACTGTAAGCAAAAATATCCGGCTACAATAAGGGCCAGACAGTTCTGGTGTTGAACAAAGCACAGAAGCGACAACGGGGGCTTTGTGGTCTGGGCCTAAACAAGTGACTAAGAATGGAAGTCTCGGTGTGGTATTTGCTTTCCACAGCAGAGACCATTAACTTTCTGACATCGGTTAGTACAAGGAAAAAAAAGGATTCCCGACGGGGTACTTTGCTTTAGAAAAATTCATTTTGGTAGACTTAACTCCAGTAGCAGACAACCCAACTGCTTCTACTTCTGGCTCCACGCCAAGAAAGACTGATGTAATTGTGTCTGCTGCCTTACTTTATGCCACCGACTACCTGACATCAGTCCTGAAGCAGCAGCAACAGATGCAGAAATACTAAGACTCTGGTATTCGGGCCGGCCGAGGGCTACCCTGGCAGGGATAACCCAAACGTGATGACTGCAACAGTGAAATGGCATCAAAACCACACTGCAAAGTATGTTTACTAACTTGGTTTGCAGAATGCATTAGCTCTTATAAATCTTTATTTTCTGTACAATCTGAAGTAACAGCATTTTTAATTAGTTCCATAGTATGTTGCTGGTACATCAACATGTGAAACTGGCAATTCAAAGCTCTGATGGCAAGAGTTGCAGAGATATATACCTTCTTATCCCATCGGTCTAAAGCTCTTGAACCCTGTCTGAAGGTGTAGGGTTTTTGGCTGTAGTAGCCTTAATGTCCCTGGGAAATGGCCTCCGGATCCGCAGCAGGATTCTTAGAATTTGAGAATCTGGTACTCTGCAGTACCCATCAGGATTTCTAGGGGTCAGTGGTAAAGTGTCAGGAGTAAGACTGGATTCTATGAAATCTACAATATCCAGGACAGGGGGTACAAGCTAGAGGCCTGTGCTGAGGAAACTAAATATTCTCCAAGTCTTTTTGGACTGTGGATAGTCCTGGCATTCCCAGTGGAAATGCTCTTAAAGTATGCAAGGTTTCACCAAAAGAAAAATCCTCTGGAGGGGAGGCAGAGAATGGATTCCTCTGCATCTGAATCAGATTGATAAGGGTATGTCCTAGTAATCAGAAGCGTCAGTCATTGGAGTCCTGGTCTGTAGAAATCAGAAGGAAATTCAATTGTCTTTTAGCAGGGGAAGCCTGGCTTCCCCTAATTCGAGTAATAAGGTGTTCAGCCATTCTAAGAATTTGTGTGTGGCATGGGAGCTTCAGCATGCGCTTTGGTCTGTTTTCTCGGTGTAGTGCGAACTCTGGGCCTGACAAACTCAGTAGTTTTAGCCAAAAATGAAGTTGTCTGTTTAATACGAACAGTAGTTCGGAATACACCCTCAGAAGCCAGTGCCTGCACAGCAGCTCTGGACCCATCCAAGGTAGAGGCATCCACAGGTTCCAGTCGAAGCAGCTTGCCGGACTCTGAAAGGGTCTCAAAGGCCTGCAAATCTGTAGAAGCAAGCATCAGGGGCTGCAAAGGCACCTCACTGAGTACCGGCAGACTGATAACTAGTTTAAAGGAAGCATTGGCAGTTTTGGACCTATGCGGTCTCTACATTTTCTGAGACTGGTAGTCAGATGGCTAATCAAAGCCATTTTGGAATACAGAGAACGAGAGCAAGAATTAAGCAACAAAGATACCCGATAACTAATGTTTTGGGTGTTAGACAAGGCACAAAACCGACAGCGAGGGATGTCGTGGTCAGGGCCTAAACAGGTGACGCAGTAAGAATGAAAATCTGAGGTACTTACTTTCCACAGGCAAGACAATTTTTCGGACATGGGTTAGAGCAAGAAAAAAAAATTAAGGATCCCAATGGGGTACTTAGGTTTAGAAGACTTCAGGTTTGAAACTCAAAAATTTTGCTTTGGGCTCCTCCACAGCAAGAAAGACTGATGTAATGGTGTTGGCTGCATGTTTTATACCCCCGATGACCTTGACATCATGGAAGAGGAGACACCATCCGATGCAGAAATCCCAAAACTCTGGCATTCGGGCCAACTTGAGGGCTACCTGCAGGCAGATAACCCAAATGTGAAGACTGCAACAGTGAAACACGAAGATCAGTACGCACATTAACAGCGATAGTAGAGACTGCATTGCATGAAGGAAAGAATATTTTAAGTTGAATCAAAAAAGCATAACACCAATGAGTATGTGCATACAAAACCAGTAGTACTTAGAAATAAGGAGACAGTGGGATAACAAGAGGTAACCAGGCAGAATACTGCAATTTTATGCAATGCACAAAATTATTCTTTATGATCAATTTGCAGCCATAGTTAAATCAGTGGCAGAGATGGATTGTAATCAATAATTGTAAAAGTGTATGTTACAGGCATGGTTTCATGAAGACCTGAACACCTTTGTATTAAGGATTGCTAAAAGCATTTTTGTAACAATTTACTGTAAAAGTGCTATTCAGTTAACAGTAAGGAGAGATATGAGGGAACTCATTGGTACACCAGTATGACTGCAAGCAAATCTGTTCAGTGTGTATTGTCATGCAAAGCCAACAAATTAGCTGAACCTAGCAGAGGTGGGAACTGCAATGCTGTTGCTGAAGGTTTGAATATGAGAAAAGTAACTGAAGCAGACCAAAGTTGAATGTCCAAAACAAGCAAGCGTGTTCTCAACAATGAAATGCTACTTCTGGAAGCTTTTTTCACAGAATGCGTCATCAAATCAGCAGGAAACCTTTGTACGAGGGACTGCGTGACAGTAAACTTTTAGTTATGTACTCACCATAACTTCAGATGTTTGGGATCCATCTCGCCTACATTCTGACTGATGGGTTCGGAGCCGATCCTCGGCTCCAACTCGGCACGCTTATGCCAAAGAGCGAAGTCTCTTATTGGCTGAGCTTACTATATCCCAGGATGCACCACTACCAGTCCCCCAGATCTAGTTTGTCCGCATACATGTACACACGCATGCACTGCTTATATAACATTGACAGATGATACAAGATAAAAAACAGTAGAACCCAAACCGTTCAATCTCTTCTGATCTCCAAGGCAGGGGAAGGAGGGTGAGTATAGGAATGTAGGTAGATGGATCCCAAACATCTGAAGTTATGGTGAGTACATAACTAAAAGATGTTATGTGATCCTATCTCGCCTACATTCTGACTGATGGGACAGCGTCCTAGCACCTAAATCCTGGGTGGCTCACTGGAAAACACTCCTGAGTACCGTGGAACCAAATGATGCTCGTCCTTTAGATGCCACATCCAATTTATAGTGGGAAATGAAAGTGTGCGGTTGGACCAAGTAGCCGCAGCACAAATCTCAGAAATAGCGAGCTTGGAATGGAATGCAATAGAGGTAGCCATAGCTCTAGTAGAGTGAGCTTTGACAGATGTTGTAAGTTGTTTATTTGAAGATGAATAAGCTTGAGTTATGCAATCTCTGATCCATTTGGCAATAGTAGCTTTAGTGATGGTTTTACCCAGTTTATTATCTGAAAAGGACACAAACAATTGATCTGTTTTCCGAATTTGCTGAGTCCTATCTAGATAGAAGCGCAATTGCCTTTGAACATCCAATGTATGGAAGGTGTATTCCGCTTTGTTTGAAAATTTTGGAAAGAAAACTGGTAGCTCTAAAGATTGTTGGAGACAGAGATTAGAGCAAACTTTTGGGACAAAAGATGGATTAGGTCTAAGTGATACTCTATCCTTGTGAAAAATCAAGTACGGTGGTTTGATAGATAGGGCTTGTAGTTCTGAAACTCTTCTTGCAGAGGTAATTGCAATTAACAAGGCAGTTTTCCAAGACAGATATTTCAACTCACATGTAGCAGCCGGTTCAAAGGGGGAAGATGTTAAGGCACGAAGTACCAAATCAAGATCCCATGGAGGCGCAGGATGAAAAATTGGGGGTCTTAAAAGCACAGCACCTTTCATGAAAGTTTTACATAATCTGCTGCTCATAAACGGTGGGTCTGTGGAATCGTGAAATTTGGAGATAGCTGCTAGTTGGACTTTAATAGTAGAGACTGAAGATCCTTGATTAAACAAGGATGTTAAAAATTTCAAAACCTCTGGTATCGGGGCAGTAATAGGGTCTAAGCCTCTGAGTTGAGCCCAGATAGCAAACCTCTTCCACTTACTGTGATACAACTTCTTAGTGGTGGGTTTGTGGGCTGAAGATAAAATGTGAATAACTTCCGGGTCCAAGGTGTGATTTCTGACTTAGTCGGAAGTGGAGGAGCCAAGCTGTTAATTTCAAAGTGTGAAGGGACTGGTGCTGTTGTCCCGACTGATTAACCAGAAGGTCCGGAATTAGATCCAAGAACCAGGGACCGTCCAGAGCATATTTCTGTAGGTAGGGGAACCATACCTGACGAGGCCAGTACGGAGCAATTAGAATCCTTGTGGACCCCAATTGGGAAGCTTTCTGGATGACTTTGGGGAGGAGTGGAATCTGAGGAAACTCATAAAGCAGTCCTGTTGGCCAAGGTTGGACTAGAGCATCCGTAGCTGTCTCCCCTTGACGCGGGGTCAAGGAAAAGAACCTGTTGCACTTCGTGTTTCGTGGTGTTGCAAACAGGTCGCAGCACAGAATCCCCCATCTTTTGAAAATCTGAGCTGCTACTGTTTCATTTAGAGACCACTCGTGAGGAGAGAGAATAGTCCTGCTCAGTCTGTCTGCCAATACATTGGATTTGCCTGGAATGTGGGTCGCTACCAGGAAGCGCTTGGTAGCCACTGCCCATTCCCACACCCTCATGGCCTCTCTGCAAAGGGGGTAAGATCTGGTCCCTCCTTGTTTGTTTAGATACCAGACCACCGACATGTTGTCTGTGTGGATGGCGATAATGCCTTGAGGGAGAAACTTGTGGAGGGCTTGTAAGGACAGAAGTACAGCCCTCATTTCCAACACATTGATATGGAGAGATGTTTCGTTGGGAAGCCAAGAACCTTGAACTGACCTGCCCAGACAATGCCCCCACCCCATCTGGGAGGCATCCGTAGTCAAGGTGGCCACCGGAGGGGTATAACAAAGGTCTTCCCTGATTCAGATTGGATGGCAGAAGCCACCAGCGGAGGTCCCGCTTGCACGCTTCTGTAATCAGTATGTGATGATTGAGGGGGAGATCTTGAAAAGACCATTGTGTCAATAATAGCCACTGGAGAATCCTCATGTGCAACCTTGCCAGAGAAACTAGGAGAACCGTGGCAGACATTGAACCTAAAAGTTGCAGGACCATCCTGGCTGGGGCTTTGGATCTTAGAAGCAGGGCTCGGACCTGATTTTGTAATGTTTGTATCCTTTCGGTAGAAGGAAGATCCGCATTAATTTTGAGTATCTCTGCTCCTATGAATCTTATGCGCTGAGAAGGCAGCAAGACAGACTTTGACCAGTTGAATGTAATTCCCAGGGAAACACCCAGGGAGATGGTGGCTTGTAGGTTCTCTAGTAGTAGATGCCTGGTGGTGGCAGTCAGGAGCCAGTCGTCCAGATAGGAGTCTCGGATTCCAAGCGTTTCCCTCAGGTGAGCAGTCACTACTGCCAAACACTTGGTGAACACCCTGGGGGCTGTGGTGAGACCAAAGGGCAGTGCACAAAATTGGAAATGACCGTCTCCCAGGCTGAAGCGCAGATACCTCCTGGACGCCTGATGTATCGGTATGTGATCATAGGCGCCCTTGAGCTCTATGGAGCACATCCAAACATCTTTCTCCAACAATGGGAGAATGGATTGTAAAGTGACCATTCGGAATTTGGACTTCATGACGAACTGGTTTAGTTTGCTGAGATCCAAAATGGGTCTCAGGTCCCCTGTCTTTTTTGGCACTAAAAAGAACCTTGAGTAATTTCCGGATCCGATCTGGTCTGTGGGGACCGGTTGGATGACTCCTTTTTCTAGCAGCTTTGAAGCTTCTACGGCTGCAATTTCCCTTTGACTGGGTGGAGGGTCCGGGATTTTTTTGGACAGTGGGGGTGGACGTGTGAAGGGAATGGTGTAACCTCCAGCAATAATCCGAAGCACCCATCTGTCCTGAGTAATAGATTCCCAGGCTTTTAGGTGCTTGGCAAAACGGCACCCGACTGGCTCCGGAGCAGCACAGCCAGGCAATCCCTCATGGAGTGTGGGAGGCTGAAGAGCCACAAAAGGACTCGCGGTCTCTAGTGTTGCGGGGGCCTCTGCCGCCTCTGGGACGGCGTCTCCCAGAAAAATTTCCCCGTCCTCTGCCTCTGGAAGGAGAATCTTCCTGCTGTTGAGGAAAGAATTTCTGTGATTTGCGGAACCACATCTTCCCTCCTCTTTTAGCCTTGGGATAAGGCCGAAAGGGAGTGAAAAATCGTGCTCCTACGGCAGATAAAGTCTTTCCCTCCTTGCTCACAGCGGGTAAGAGTGTCTTTTACCTTGGGTCCAAACAAAGAGGACCCATCAAAGGGAGCGTCGGCAAAGGAAGACTTGAAGGCCTCCGCGAAATGACACAAACGGAGCCAGGCTTGTCTTTGTAGAGCCACGCCTGTGCCTGCCGCTCTGCCCGCCCCTTCGGCCGCATATGAAATGAGCCTCATGGAAGAGTTAGAAATCGAGGTAAGGATAGCCAACTGAGAGCTAACCGACTGGGCTAGCTGTTCAGGTAGGTTACCTGAGAGGGAGTCTGAGAGCTCCTTGACCAGATCCCTCTGTAGTCTGGTGAAATGTGCCAAATAATTCAGGGACCTCAGAGTAAAGGCCGCTGAAGTCAGGGTGCGCTGCACTGGTCCATGCTCCTAGACTCCTTATTAGGAGGATGGATGGACGTTGAAGCCTCTGCCACGTCCTGCTGGGTAGCAGATGCCACCACCATGGCATCTACAGCCACGCCTTTCGTTAAGAACTCCTTCTCGGGTGGGGCAGACAAAAATTTGTTAGGGCGAGAAGGCACTGGTTCCACAGTATCTGGATGTTCCCACGCCCTCCAACAAACCAAATCCAGGAGCTCGAAGGGCGGAGACACCCAGGAGGCGAAGGGCTGAGCCCCGAAGGCCTTGAGGAACACAGACTCATCAGCGGAGGGGGGTTTGGAATTCCAGCCGCCTCGTTGCTTGAGGATCTCTAGAATGTCTGCAAATGAGACATCATCCGAGGACGACTTTGGGGACCCCTCTGCATCAAGATCAGTGTCCGATGTAAGACTCATCAGGGGAGTCCACGTGCTTCCTCTTGCACGATCTCTTCCTTGGGGGCTCCTCCGAAGACAACTCCGAAAGACCCTCAGGAGGAGGGGAACCCCCAGTGGGGGTAACTCAGGCCCCGGGGCTCCGCTGCCTAGAGACAGGGGAACTGCCAAAGACCCAGTCTCCATGCCCAGGGAAGGTGCCGGTAAAGCCGTAGAGATGGCCGAAGAAGATTTGGCCAAGGCACTCATAGCTCTGAAGGCCGGACCCCCAGAATCCTGGGAGGGTCCAGTCTCCAGAGCCATGATAGCAGACGGAAGTCCCGAGGCCGAAGCACCGAGAGGGAGGCTTGGAACCGACAGCGTTGGTCCCGAAACGTCACCCCCGGGCCCGGCCGAAGAAGTCCGTGTGCTAAACTCGGACCCGAAGGCCGGGGTTGGAGTAAGGGTCGGAGCCGACCCTAGGATCTCTACTGGCTCCATCAGCACCTGCTCGACGGAGCCGGGCGGTCGGAGGAGGAATGGCAATGGAATGGGCTATCTGCTCAAGCCAATTGGGTCGGAGCCAAACAAATTTCTCAATGACTGGGGACTGGAAAAGTCTTTGGAGTACCCTGTCTATGTCCGAATCTGACATCCTTGATGACCTGGAAGAGACCGAACGGGTCCGAGTAGGCCTCTCCAACGGCTCCGAATCGACTCGATAATTATCGGCGCCGGAGTGTCCAAACCAATTTCGATCGGTGCCGAAGAGGGCTTCGGCGCAGAGGAGGAAGTGTCTGAGCGGACAACCTTCATCGGCTCCAAGATCAGTGGAGCCGATGAAGATGACCCGCCTCTCGAGGCCCCAGCCGTCTGCTCCGAACCCAGAGGAGTCGAGGCTGGAGGCATCGAGTCCGTGGAGCCGAAGGAGAAGCCTGCCTATGTCTTTTGGCGGTCGGATCCGACGGGCTGGTCGGAGCAGACTCCCTTTTCTTTGCAGGAGAAGGAGGGGAAGCTAATGCCTCTTCAAATGAGGGTTTAATAAGGCCTTTTAAAATAAGTTTATTTTTCCTCTCTTGGAGGACCCTCGAGGAAAACGCGTGGCACACGCTACAGGACTCCTGCAAATGTTTGGCGCCCAAACAGTACACACAGAGTGGTCATCTGTAATTGACATCTTGAAACTACACTTAGTGCACTTCTTAAACCCTGAAGGCCTAGGAGCCTGTGACACTATGGCAACCAAACTGGTGAACAGCAAATACACTATCACAGAAAAAATTCTTCTTTTTCTTTAAACAAGACTGACACAATAGAAAAAACGACTAAAGGTATCCAAGAACCCTAAAAATAAAAACGGGACTTGAATGACAACGGACTGACAGGGAAAGGCTCTTCAACTCAAATGGGACCTCTAGTCAGACAATACACAATCACCACACAAATATTTTACCACAAAAAATATTCACTCATACACAAAAAACACGAGATAGCTGTTAAAACAGCTTTTAGTTGAATTTTAGGAAATCCCTGACAGGAAAGTGAAAAAACACTACTTAGCTCAGCCAAGTTCGAGACCACATCTTTGCTTGTTAGCGGCAAACGAGATCTGGGGGACTGGTAGTGGTGCATCCTGGGATATAGTAAGCTCAGCCAATAAGAGACTTCGCTCTTTGGCATAAGCGTGCCGAGTCGGAGCCGAGGATCGGCTCCGAAACCATCAGTCAGAATGTAGGCGAGATAGGATCACATAACATCTATACTTTTACTGAGGCCTGTCAAAATTAGAATGAAGGAACTAGTGGGCACTTAATCTCAAACTGTGGACTGTGTATTATGGGGAAGACTTTTTAGAAGAAAAACTCAGGGTGTCCGCCCCCAAGTGAGCATTCAGGATTACAAACAGAAGAAAATCAGTTGAGACTACTTTGTGGTACATAAAGGTTTGCAATGAGCCAAACTTGAGGAAAGTTAAAAAATGCTTTCTTTTCCTGTAGTGGTCCCTTAATCAGTATTGGATGCCACCTTAGGAATAAAGGATGCATACATAAATACACGAGTGGGGAAGGGAAAAATGTAAGAAAAGGAACCACCACAGGAACAGCATCCGGATAAGAGGACATAGGATCCTGAGAAGTTCCTAAAAATTTTTTTTTTTTTTTTTTATATAAACACAGGAGGTTGTAAGATTTTTCATATTCTGTGGAACAAATGTGTCTGCCAGATAGCAAACCTATCAGAGAAGACTTTGGGAGGGGGCCCAAAGAAGCACTAGGGTTTGGATTTAAAGTCTCTCGTTTTTCTCTGGAGTCAACATTAAACTTGTCTGAACTGAAGGCTTAGGATGCGAAGGAGATTTTAAAGGCTTTGGATTGGAAAAGCTTGGATCTAAAATCTTCTCTGGAATAAAACTTGCATCGGTTGGGTCCAAGACTTGGAATCTTATGTGGGTCCAAGACTTGGAATCTTATGTAGAACCAAAACCAGTCAGATTCAAGGAGAAATTAGGATCCAAAGAGGACCTTACGGTTTTGGATTAAAAAAATTCCTAGTTTAGAGTGAAACTATCAGACATGAAAGCTTAGGATCTGAAGGTTTAAAATGCTCTGGCTCCAGAAACCTTGGATCCAAAATCATTCCAAGTCTCCACAGAAAGACATCCGGATGTGGTTCTACTTTCACTCAGTCGACTGATTGGTTCAAAACTCTGCTGTTGTAAAAGAGTGTGGCAACCTTTAACTTGAGAGGTTGTCCCTTACCCAGAATGGACCGCCCCATTACCTCAGATGGTATTTGCTGCTTCCAGTGATCAGATATGGTCCGTTGTTCTTGAGCTTGGGCGATTAGTACATTTCAAAGCTACTTTAGATTAAAGACATATAACTAAGTAGTTTAAAGGGAAAAGTTTCCAGATTAAAAACTTTCTCCCTTACCTTTCAACAAACTGTTTCTTCTTGGCTTCGCTGTACTCCTAAATATTGCAACTCTTCCTCTTTTCTACATTTACCATAGTCTCTAGTAACACTGTAGGTACTTGTGCTTAAGACAGACTAAATTTCAACTTAACTGCTGCTGTTGTGGAGAGACTGTTGGGCCTTTCATTTTTTGATATATCAGGGTTCACTTTCGCTGATGTGATAAAGAATGCATTCACTCGAGGTGCTGCTTAAAATGGAGAACACCGACGTCTGTGCAGTGACCTGGTTCAAGGCTCCAGAGAGCACCCTTGCATTACCAGGCTATAATTCGTACCACACCTTTTGGCCACCTAACCTGGACCGAAACACTAAAGGCAGAGGAGTGTCCATATTCATTAAGGATATCCACACCTCCAGGCTAGTTGCTCAGCATGATGCATCAGAGAGTATCCATGCAACCGGGCAAAACCGCAATCCAAATTGTAACTTGCTACAGATCCCCCACCATGCCCCAGGATTCCCACTCTTTCTTGATGCACTGGAAAATAAGGGTACAGCGCAACACCCTAATGGATTTCAACTACCCCACCATTAACTGGGAAAACTACCAACTCTCTTGCTCAACATTTTCTGAAATTCATAAATTCCAATGCCTTGGATCAACTTATCCACACCCCCCCACCACGGGCAGCAATATGCTAGACCTGGTCATTATCAACATGGGCGACCTTTGTTCCAAAGCAGAGGTCAATTCCTCATTGGTCAGATCAGACCACAAGCTAATCACTGTAAAGACATCTACATCCCAAACCCAACCCCCCATTAGGGAAACCATAAAATTTCTCCAAAGCCAACTTCACATTTAAGAAGTGGCAAACTTCACGACACCCATGCATACTGAAGAGGTACGACTGCTGAATCCTACAAAAATGTACTTTATAAGCACTTACAAGTGCATGGATCGTGCTATCGCTAACAGAAACAAGATGCAATCCTCAAAAAAAGGAAGCCAATCGAACGGTCCCCTACCACAAACTCAGAAGAAAAACGGTTAAAAAAAAAAAAAGTAAAATCCCATGATTGGAGAACTCCCTGGTCAGCCTCAGTAAGAAGCAGAGATCCCTCAAAAACCTACAAAGCTAGTTACGAAAACAAATATTGCCACCGATTCTAAAGACAACCACAAAGCATTCTATAGCTGTCGCAATAACCTCAATGGCAACACTCAGATGTGCTCTGAGTTACAGCACACTGGCACTAAATATACAGAGCCAATTGATATTGCCCACATTCTGGCAGATGGGCCCTTCAGGGGGTGGGGTAAAGATAGCACTGAACCTAGCTCTATACCGGAAGAATGCAAAGTTCCTGTAATCACAGCTGCACAGGTAAAAAAACACCCTCTCCAAAGTCAAGAGCACAGTATCCATGGGACCAGACATCCCAGGCTGCGTTCTACACAAACTGCAGAAAGAACCAGCACCCCACCTAAGCACCACGTTTAATCATAGCCTCACTTCAAGCTTTGTGTCCACTGCGACTGTTATCCCACTCCAAAGGGGGAGCCACCACAGACCCCAGGAACTACAGCCCCATTAGCCTAGTCTGCAAGGCCATGGAATGCATTATCGTGGATCTTTTACACAAAGACACTGGTAATCACAAAACTCTGGACCCCACCCAGTTCGGGTTTGTAAAAGGCAGATAATGTCTAAACCTGAAAGACTTCTTTGAAGCAGCCACCAAAGCCGTAGACGAGGGCAAGGTGGTTCACACAGCCTATCTAGATCTTGCCAAGGCTTGACACCATCCCCCACTCGTATTATAGATTAGACAAATTCCTATGTCACAAGATGGGTTGCCAACTGGCTCACTGACAGAGCCCACATTGTGAAAGTGGCAGACTCCAAATCTGACTTCAGACCAGTGACAAGTTGAGTACCACAGGGTTCTGTCCTGGGTCCTCTCCTGTTTGGCATCTACTTTTCTGAAGTACAGGCTAACACAGGTGGTCTTTGGCTTACAAAGTTAGCAGATGACTGCAAACTAGGAGCCATAATCTTAACTCCTATCTGGACATCCTACAAAAGGGCCTCCGAGACAGATGCCTGGTGTCAAAGCCATGGCCTTAAGCTCAATGCCAAAACGTGCATAGTCATCCCCTTTGGTAAAAACTCTGTACCTATGAGCTACCACATAGGTGGTAGTCTACTTAACACTAAAAGTTTGAGGAGACCTTGGGACACAGGTGGACAGTAGTCTCCTTTGATAATCACATTGCCACAGTAGTCCAGAAATCCTGTGTGGCACACCTCACAAAAGGTTTCTCATCCAGGAAAAAAATAAAGGTCATTGTTCCCCTCTACTAGTCATTCAGTCCCATTAGAGTAAAACGCCCCTTTTGGTAATGCACCTCACAAGACATCACAACTGGAAAGGCTGCAGAAATACCTCACAAAGAGGATTACCTGCCTCAAACAGATGCCCTACAGAGTCTCAAAACTCCAGTTTTACTCCGTTGCATATCACCCTACTCAGAGGCGATCTCTGCCTAACATACAAAGCTACATCAAGCCCAGAGCTGTTGGACACTCAACTTAAAGAAATCCCAATCCCTCCAAGCTACATGCTCTAGAGACCAAAACACTGTCACTACAATAAATAGAACATGCTGGAGGGATAGGATTCCTGTCCCAGAGACTTCGCATACTGGAACAAACTACCTATCAAATAAAGATCATCAGCACTAAAGAAAAATCTCGATTGGATGGAAATGGGAAATTCACCCCAGGGATCAACCTCTGTGGCTCTGCTTGACAAGGGCACAGGAAAATGTTCTTCGGTGGTGAAAGCCAGGATACCTATTAGGCTAGGCTTATATAGGCCCTAGCGCCAATATCTTAGTACCTACCTATGAACCCACAAAAAGTACCTCTGTCCATCCTCCTGACAAGGAGTCACCAGCAATGGACAGATTTGGGAAGGGTGCCCACTTCAGCAACCTTTGCAATAATGTCCCTGAACTACTTGGCACATTTTACTAGACTTCAGAGGGATCTAACCAAGGAATTGTCAGGTACCCTCACAGGAAAAGTCTCTGAAGAGGTGAAGGATCAGTCACTTATCTGGCAACCCTACAAATATACATTTCCAACTTGTCCAGGAGGTGCATTTCTAATGTGGCAGTAGGAACTTAAAGGGCAGTGGCTCCAGGGTGTAAACATTAGGAGAGACACCTGGGTTGTGTGATATTTTTATGGTGCCTTACAAGTCTACGTTCAATGCCCCTTTTGACACCTCTTTTTGGTCCCAAAGTAAGATAGGCTGTCGAGGTGTGAAGTATGCAAAGACCCTTTCTGCCGTGGGCATTCACCCCCCCAAAAAAAATCCTTTTGAGGTGGTGTAAAGTTGTTAAAGTCGCAAGGATCTTTCCAGGACACATGTGGAGGGTCTTCCCTCCAGAGGCAGAGGGAGGAGTTCAAATGGTAGTTACTGCCCTTGTGGCAGAAGCAGCTGGGTCCTTCTTTGGCAAGCCTTCCAGCTCTCCTGAATGGAGGCCTGATTGTCCCTACACTGGACAGCCTGGCTAGAAATAAAATGTACTTTGGTGCAGAGCATAGACATTTTTCCTTTGTTCTCCAAACAGAAAAATCTCCAATGTTCCACCCAGTCAGAGGGAACAAGCAGCATTTCAAATATAAAGGAAGGAAAGAGGATCTGGAGCTTACTCAAGATTTTTAGCGCCAAAGAAAACACAGGACTGGAGACCTATCATGGATCTCAGCAATGTGAACAACTTTGTTCGAAAGAGTTTGATGGTCACTGTTCAGTCAATTCTTCCATTTCTGGCAAAACACAATTAGATGTGCTCAACAGATGTCCAGAATGTGTTACCATATAAAAGTGAACTGACAAATCCAGAAATTCTTTCCACTTCCAGCTAGAAGCCAGTCATTTCCAGTTCAGAGTACTACCCTTTGGTCTCACCACAACCCCCAGGGTGTTTACCAAATGCATGACTGTGGTAGCAGCTTGCTGGAGACTGCACAGATTCCAGCAGTTGCCTTATTTAGGCAACAGACTCATCTCCACCCTGACCAGGCATCAGCTTATGAAAACAGGAAAAGTAATCTAGATGTGTATGTGTGCAATTGGGCACAACCACAAATTTCAAAGTCACCTCTTCAACCATCTCAAGCGAGTTTAATGGAGCACTATGAGACAAGCTTCTCTTCCCCTTTCCACGAGTCCAAACCTTAAGACTGCAGTACCACAGCCTCTGCTTGTCTGGTTCTACAAGCATTTGAATCAATGGTGGCAGTGATATCCCTTGTTCCACTAGCCAGATTTCACATGAGAATTCTTAAATGGAAGTTGGCGTCTCAATGGTCACTACTTCAGCTACCTCTATCTGCCCCAATTCAAACCACCAACTTGTGCCAATAAAGATCTGATGTGACTGACCCACTTGAACTACTACAAGGCCATCTATTTGTCCCTTCTCAGCTCAAGGCCAGTGAGTACAGATGGTTCCCAGCTGGGGGTGGATCATTACCTGGGAAGGCACGTGGTCCCACAAGGTGGTTAATTTGCATATGGCAATGGGCAATATCTTCCAACCGCTTTCTCTCAGCGACACTTGGGAAGACCAACGTACAAGCAGATAAACTGAGCAGGTACGTTCCATTTCCTTACAAATGGTCCTTCGACTAGCAAGTAGCAGACAAGACTATCCGCAAGTGGGCCCAGCCTGAGACTTTTGCTTCTTCCCTAAACAAGTCCAGCAGCTACTTGCCCTTATCCACCTTCAAAGGGAGAGCCAGAGGGATGCTCTACTTTCACAACAGACTCCCCCCCCCCCCCCGTCCTGGGTTCTGTATGCTTATCCCTCCCCACCCCCAATTTCAAAATTCCTTCAGAAAGCTGCCAGGCTGAAGAGCAGTCATCCTCATTACTCCTTTTCAGAGTCTACAAATTTGGTCCCCCTTCCTCTGTGGCCTCATTTGATCCATCAACCCTTGATACTAGATCAAGTTAGACCTTCTGTCTCAAATGGTTCATCCAGATCTTCCAAAGCTCAAGCGGACAGCTTGGTTTCTCCATTTCAGTAAGTCAGACAACCTATGCTCGCCTCCCCAGTTTGAAGAATTCTATTATCTTCCCTCAAGCCATCCGAGGTGCTAGCAAATGGAAATTTGTGCACGGGGCACTTAAATTATATGGATCCCTTTCCTGCACCAATTCGTGCCATCCTGAATGGTCTCATTGCTTTAATCAAGGGGCCATTTCTTCCACAGTAATGGTTCAATCAGCAGCAATCTCCAATTTAAGGCCTCCAGTTAAAGATCCTGCTCCACTGTGGGACTTTACCCTGCTACTGCAAGCCTTGGTTATTTTCCCTTCAAAACCTGCAATATCTGCAATCTAATTCCCATCTTGGAAGACTTTCTGGTGGCCATTATTTGGCCAGAAAAAAAATTCAGAAATTCAGGCTTTATTGGTAAACCTCCATACTTAATTTCCTTACACTGCAAACTAATGCATCTTTTTGCCCAAGGTTGTATTAAAAATCCAACATCAACCTTAGTTTTCTTCCAAAGCTTTACAAAGGTGAAAGTTTGTTCATTCACTAGATGAGCATAGACAATTACATTTCTACTTGCACAGAAAAGACTAGAGCAAATGAGATCAGTAGCTTGTTTCTTTTGCTGAAAAGAAATTGGGCAAGCCACTATCCCTAGCCAAATGGCTCACTAATTACATTTCTTTCATTTACAATAAATGGAACTTGCCCTTAACTAAGCAATTGTGTGCTCATTCTACAAGATCCATAGCAGCATCCACAACATTTCATTAAATAGATCCATGGATATTTGTGCAGCACTACAAGCTAAACTTCTAGAATTTCGGCATAATTTGCCTCAATGGTGCTCATGAATATCCTGCCCAGAGACCACCTTGGGATTACAGTAGCTGGGAAGTTTATCCCATCAGTCAAGGCTGGAATGAAGACACGTCAGATAAAGTTATGTACTTGGAACATTTAGTCTGTGTCCAATTTTTACTCCTTGACCCGCCTTCCAACCCCCATCCAATGTTTGAAGAGCGAGTGGAGAGAGCCAATCTTGGGGTCCTCAACCTGCTTTTTAATTCCAGATATAGCTTTGTGCTCCAGTATATGCTATATTTCTGCTTAAAAATGTTCTGAGTAAAGTGTTAGTCTTTTGCTATAGCTTGCAAACAAGACCAGAGGTAGTGGTGCATTGTGTGTAAGGGAGAAGCTCGCAAGTTCAAGGTTGCCACGAGCTGTTTATAACAGCTGAGTTGGATCCAATGGATCAGATCCAAACCAGTCACAGAAGAATGAAAACTGGGCAACACGGATGGACCATTACAGTAAGTGCATAACTTTTTATATCTGTCAGATCCAAAGACCAAGGATCTAACGCAGAACTGCAGACCCATCGGATCCAAGGAGAACTCAGGATCTGAAACAGCCCTGGGGACTTTGAATTTTTATCTTCAGGTAATAAATCCAGTCAGAACACACTTCAGATCCAGTAATAGTAGTCGAACCTGTTAGATCAGAGAAGATCTTAAGAGATGTCAGACCTGAGGTGGCTGGATCCAAGCTCTCAATTTTTTTGGTTTATAATTGAGATGAAGCCAAAGAATTAGAGTACCTGGACCTTTTGAAGGGTCCCTGAATATCTAACTCCAGCAATGTTCGGAGAAAAAGGTAGTTGGCAACAAGCAGTTTAATATTAATTTCTTTGTTTGGTCATTCAGAAGAACTGTGAGCTCGGATCCAATTATAGTCATATCAGACACTGAATAAAAACTGCATCCGAAACTTATGTTCTGAATAAGCAAGGGCCAGAGGAGGAGATAAACTAAATCTTTTGACAAGTCTCTTACATTTTGTATTTGGGGGGGGGGGGGGGGGGGGTCAAGCCCCAGCAATGGCTTTGGAAAAAGATAGCAGCAAAGCCTCTATCAGCAGCTTATTTTTTCCAGTATGCAGAAACTAGTGATAATTGCAGTACCAAACAAAATTAAAACCAAGGTTATAGCACTGGAATTTAAATAAGTCTTTTAAAATAGAGACAGTAAAATACTGACAAAACGTAATAGGGAACGAGATTTTTCTTGGTAGTAAAAGGAGAAAGGTTGATAAATTTTACTGCTTCAATTTTAATAGTCAGCTTTTCTAACGAATACAAAAATAAAACTTTTCGCAGAAAACTCTAGAGGTGAAGGTGACCAAGTCTGAATTCTAAAGCAGCAAACAAGATCCAAGGGATTTTAAGGGTACTGCATTATGGCTAGGGAAGGAGCATAAGAATTTGGTGGCCATGACCTAGAAAGTACAGTTTTGTACCTACCATAAATGTAGATGTTCGAAGATCCACATTGCTGCAGTCCTTACACTTGGGTAGTCCGCTGTCCTCGGTCGGCCCGAATATCAAAGTATTAGGCTGACGTCGGTCAAGGCGCTTAAGACTGACATCAGAACGTCAGGGTACAAATGCGCATGACCGACGTCATATCCTCAGTCTTTTCTTGCCCCAGATGTCAGAAGACCCTAAAAAGAAAGGTCAAAACCAAAAGACAGCAAAAAACAACCAACCACCCTTGCACTAATCATATGTACAATATATACAATATCCACAATACTCACAACCCAAACCACACAACCGCCTCTAACTACAGAGGGAAGGAGGGAGGAATTGGACTGCAGCAATGTGGATCTTGAACATCTACATTTATGGTAGGTACAAAACTGTACTATGTTCTTCATCTCACATTGCTGCAGTCCTTACACTTGGGTAGAATCCCAAAGCAGAGGTAAGGGAGGATGGCAAAACTATAAAGCATTAGGAGCCGCCAAAATGCCCTGTAAAACTGCAGTGGCAAAACCAGCCCTAGATTTAGAGTAAAGTGGAAGGTGGTAATGCTTAGAGAAAGTATGCACTGAACTCCAAGTAGCTGCCTCCAAAATATCTTTAGTTGCCACCCCTTAAAAAGCTGTAGAAGTGGCAGTAGCCCTAGTGGAATGAGGCCTAATCCCAGCTGGAATCACCTTACCATGATGGGAATAACAGAAAGCAATACAAAACCCAATCCACTTAGAAATAGTTTGTTTTGACACAGGCTTGCCCTGAGAACCCAAAGCAAATGAAACAAATAACTGCTGAGACTGCCTGAACCCTTTAGTTCTGCTCAAATAATATCGCAACTGCCTGTGTAAATCCAAAGTGTGCAAAATCTTTTCCCCTTTATTTTGGGGTTTGCATAAAAAGTAGGCAAATGAATAGTTTGGTTTAAAGCCACACTAGAAACCACTTTAGGCATAAAGGAAGGATTAGTACGCAAAGATACCCTATCCTTATGGAAAATTAAGAAAGGCTCAACCGCCATAAGGGCCTGTAATTCAGAAACCCTTCTCGCAGAGGTAATGGCCAACAAAAAAGCAGTCTTCCATGACAAATATTTCAACTCTGCAGTAGCTGCAGGCTCAAAAGGTTGTAGAGTGAGTTTCTCCAACACAAAATTGAGATCCCAAGCAGGAGTAGGAGCTCTACGTGGGGGGTCTTATATTCTTTGCCCCTCTAAGGAATTGCTTAAACAAAGGACGAGAAAACAATGGTGGGTCACAGTCATAGTGAGCAGAAATTGCTGCAGCATGAACCTTAATAGAAGAGAAGGACAAACCTTTGTCCAGTAACTCAGTAAGATATTGAAGAGCCACACTTAAATTAGGCTTAGAAACATCAAATTCCTTTGCTGTACTCCAAAATAAAAATCTCCTCCATTTATCTGCGTACACTTTCCTTGTACTAGGCCTTCTGGCCTCCAAAATAACATTCAAAACTTGCTGTGGAAGCTGAGACCCTCCAGGGTTTAAAACAGAATATGCAAGTTTGACATTGAGTAAATGACTGTTCTCCTGAGACAGCAGGTGTGGAATCGAAGGCAAAGGCCATGGAGGCTCCCGTACCAGACTTCTCAGTAATGGGTACCAGTGCTGTCGAGGCCAATCTGGAGCTATTAAAATCATCTTTGGCTTGTCCTGTCTGACCTTCAGGAGTACCTTTGGGAGGAGAGGCAGAGATGGAAAGGCATACACATGAAGATTGCTCCACTTGAATGAAAGAGCATCCACTTTCCAAGCTGTGGGATGAAACCTTTTTGTGCAAAACTTTGGCAGCTGGTAGTTTAGTGGAGAAGCGAACAGATCTATGTCTGGAGTTCCCCATAACACTGTCAATTTCTGAAATACATGAGGATCCAATTTCCACTCGTGGGGATCCATAATTTGTCTGCTCAACACATCTGCTAAGGAGTTCTGTGCTCCCGGCAGAAACCTTGCCTGAAGATTCAGCTGTAAACTGAGAGCAGTCTCCCACAAAATCATTGCTTGTCTGCATAGAGGATAAGAATGCGTTCCCCCTTGCTTGTTGATGTACCACATGACAGTCGTGTTGTCTGTTAGAACCAACACCTGCCCAGGAAGAAGTAAATCCTTGAAAGCTAATAATGCAAATTGGACTGCTAACATCTCCTTCAAGTTGATATGTAGATGTTGAAGTCTGGCAGGCCACGTGTCTTGTACCCACTTTCCATTTAGATGAGCTCCCCAAGCTTTGTCTGAGGCATCTGTCGTTAGAATCTGACTCGCCTCTGGTCGGGTCACAGAGAGTCCCTTGTTTAGGTGACATTCCTGAGCACACCACAAAAACTCCTTTTGAATGCAAGGTATTATCTGAATGACAGTGTCCATATCTTGGCAGTGCTGTGTCCATACATTTTGAGATACCATTGTAGCTTCCTCATATGCAGTTTGGCATTGGGAAGCACCAGAATACAAGATGCCATGAACCCCAAGGCTTGAAGGACTGTCCTTGCAGTCAGCCTGGACTGATGAGACAATTGATGGAAGTAAAGAAAGATTCTTTTGTTTGTCCGGGGTCAAAAGGCCATCTGGGACGCTGTATTCAGTCTCACACCCAGAAAGCACATGTCCTGAGAGGGTACTAGACTGGACTTTATTTCGTTCACAGAATACCCCAGGCATCTTAGCACTGCTATCACATACTGTAAATGATGAAGTTGGTCCTTTTCTTGGGCCAGAATCAGGCAATCGTCCAAATAAGGATAGATCTGTATTCCTCAGCCTGAAGAAAGCTATCACTGGAGCCAGAACTTTCGTGAACACTCTGGGCGCAGTAGATAAGCCAAAGGGCAATGCAGAGAACTGATAATGAGAAGTCCCAGCCCGAAAATGCAGATACTTCCTGCAACTGAGCCTGATAGGAACATGAAGGTAAGCCTCCTTGAGATCCAGAGTCACCATCCAGTGATCTTTGCCCAGCAGAGGCAAAAGCTGTTGTAACATCAACATTTTGAACTTGGGAATGTCCAGATATGTGTTGAGGATAGATAAATCCAAAATTGGTCTCCACGTGTTCCCCTTCTTTGGTACTAGGAACAGGCGAGAATAAAATCCTAGGCCCACTTCTGGTAGAGGGACCGGTTGTATGGCCCCTATTTGAAGTAGCAGAGAAATTTGTTTGTGAGCCTCTAGTCTTTGCTGAGGAGGAACGTCTGGCATGCCTTTGAAAGGAGGCAAGGTATGGAAATAAAACTTTTAACCTTGGTGTATGATATCCAATACCCATCTGTCTTGAGTAATCAAACTCCAATTTTCCTTGAAGAGTGCCAACCTTCCTCCCAAAGGTGCTGCCAGGCAAGAAGGATCTGGCAGCTGAAAAGGTAGGTCATTGGGCCTGTTTACGAAAGGACTGGCCCCTGCCTTCCCCCGAAGACTGTGCCGGTGAACTCCCCGTTCTAGATCTGAAGGAACTCTGAGCTCTGCCCCTACCACATCTATATCTACCCCTAGACTGAGAATCATAAGGAGGATACGTCCACCCCTTAGCAGGCCAATTCCTACTAAACTTCGGAGGCTGAACTTGCAAAAAATCTTTAACAGCCTGCATAGACTTAGCCTTGTCCTCCATTTTCTTCAAGACTGACTCCACAGGTGAACCAAACACATCAGACTGTAAAGGAGCATCCAAAATCCTTGTCTTAACATGGTCAGATAAATTCTGATCCCTCAGCCAGGCGTGCCTGCGAAGAACTGAACCAGTGGCAGCCACCCTAGACGAGGCCTGTACAGCATCAAAACCACATTGTAAAGAATGCTTACCCACCTGTTCCGAGACATGCACCAAATCTTGTAATTCTTTACACTCAATGCCTTCCGCCAGAGCATCTACCTTAGACTTCAATTGAGAAAGAAGATAGTTTTGATATTTCAACATGTGAAACTGGCAATTCAAAGCCCTCATAGCTAAGGTGGAAGAAGTATAGACTTTCTTTCCCCATCTATCCAAAGCTCTGGCCTCTATCTGGAGGAACCGGATTTTTTACAACAGAGGCCTTGACACCCTTAGGTCCCTGACTAACAGTTTCTGGGTCCGCCCTAGGACTCTTATAAAGATATTTATGAGCCTCAGGCACCCTGTAATACCCATCCGGTTTAACAGGAGCAGGAGGCAAAGAATCAGGATTAAGTGAAGCCTCTGCAAACATCCTCCACAACATCCAGAACAGGTGGTATAGCCAAAGGCCTATGCTGGGGTAAAAGCAAAAATTCCCTAAGCCTTTTCCTGGAATCAGAGAAGTCCTGACCTTCACACTTAAAATGTTCCCTCATGGAATGAAGAGTCTCTGAAAAAGAAAAATCCTCTGGAGGAGAAGCAGAAGGAGTCGAATCATCTGCATCAGAATCAGAATAAGGAGAGTACTCCTGCAAGTCTTCAGCCGAAGACTCAAACATCCGAAGCCTGCTCAAAACTCCAACTCTGGTTCCACCCTAGGCCTCTTATCAGGAGGGGGCAAAGAACCTCTAATCAAAGTAATTAAATCTTCTGCCATTTTAAGCATGTGCTTCTTGGGCACAGATCCTGTAGAACTAGGAGTGACACCAACAGAAGCTAAACCTGGCCTGCCTCTGGGAGAAGCCTTGGAAACAGAAGGAGAGGGCCTAACCACCCTAGGAAGGGAAGTACAGTAACCTGAGAAGCCCCTTCAGCCTGACCTGCCTCCTGAGAGGCCACATCCTGCAAAATCAAAGTCTCCCCCTGGGACTCCAGAGAAGCCTCCGGCGGAACCACCGGTTCCACTGACGCCTCTAAAGAACCGGCGTCCGGTACGGACGTCTGTTCTTGCCTGGGTTTACCTGCTTTGTCTTTGCGCTTCTTGAAGAAGCGGCCGGAGCATCCGACGGCATATTATAATTGCACCGCTTCCGAAGACCAACCTGGCACAATATAACCATCGCTAATAGTGCGCTTATTGAACCTAGCACCAAAGCGACACCCAACAACGTCGTGCTCAGGCCCCAAACAAGGAATACACAAAGTATGATAATCCCTATGCGGTATCTGCTTCCCACAAGAAATACAGTTATTCACTTTTTCTGACATCCGGTAAACCACTGAGGCAAGAAAAAACTAAAATATTCCCCAACGGGGTACTTAGCCAACTTTGACTCTGTCTGAAACTCCGAATTCGAAAAATTTCAGAACGCCGAACAGCACTTGCAATGCTGCTTCTGCATCGGACCATGCGGCAAAAAAGACTGAGGATATGACGTCGGTCATGCGCATTTGTACCCTGACGTTCTGATGTCAGTCTTAAGCGCCTTGACCGACGTCAGCCTAATACTTTGATATTCGGGCAGACCGAGGACAGCGGACTACCCAAGTGTAAGGACTGCAGCAATGTGAGATGAAGAACATCAGCAGAGTATCTGATTTGATCCCATACGTGGAAGAATGAAAACTGACATATCGGATGTTGTCTTTTGCCAGGCATGAGGTGTAGAGAGCGATACCCCTGACTACTTCCAGAGAGCAGCAGTTGGGTAACCATTCAGGAGCACTGAAAGGCTCTTGGAAAGTGGACCTCAAAAAAGTTGATGTTGCGGTCTGCCTCAAACACCCATTAAAATTACTTCAAACCTCACCTTGGGAATTGCTGAACTACATCTTCACTGATCTCTGGTTACCCAGATGATGTTGTGTGGTGGAGAAGCATACTCTCACTGTTAGATAGGCTTATCCCTATTGACTCCTGACAGTGCATCTTTGATTTTAGGTCTAAACAAGGTGGAACTCTCGCAGGGGCATTAATGAAGGATAATTTAAAAGCATCCCAAAAATGTCAGTTGCATTCAGAAGTGGCAGTGAATGGTGATGCCGATCCTTTCAAAAAAAGGAGACAGTGAACAAGATAAGTGCTTATGACCAGTTATCTTGGACATGCTACTTGCCAAATGCTTCTGTCTGCATGTCCTCTTTCTAGGAACACCCTCTACAAAGTGTTAGAGGAATGTCAATCAGATGGGGAGGTAAAGCAAACTTCCTCACAGGCAATCAATACAGACGGTCCCTGCAGACTAGGATGCAGAGGGGAATGAGGTTTGGGTGGAACCAAACTGGTTGAAGCTACATTGTCAGATAGTGGCCAAAACCCTTTTTAAAGTCAATACAGCCTGACTCTGTTCAGAGGAACAGACTGAAATCTCTGGACAGGGGAGTCCCTGCCCCAAAGCCAAACTCTGGTCTGAGCTATCCAGGTCCAAAACACAGAAGAGACTGCTCTGTCAGAGACTTGGAACCTTGGGATCACAGCCGAATGAAGTCAGTTCTAGAAACCACTTTTGAGGCCTTTGAACAGTTGCTCCTTTCCAGTTTCCCTAGTCTGGTTTGCAGTCTTTCCTTTTCTGAAACCTTGGTCTTACGCTTGTCGCATTTAGAAAGTCAGGACATGATTAAAAAGTACAGTCCCCTTCTGTGCAGGAAGAGCCCTTTTAGAAGCAAGCTTGTCCTGTCTAGTCTGGAGGGAACTAGCATCAACTGATACACAACTGAATGCCCAGGTGCATGGCACCAAGACAGTAAACCAAAGTATGCATCTTGAAGAAGTTTGTAGTTTGCACCCACACTTCAAAACACTTCTTGAATCTGGTCAACCCAGACAAGTTTGGTAAAGGAAGGCTTTACCATTATAACTATAAAAGCAAAGTTAAGGAGGTCCCTCAAGATGGGACAGGCCCCAAAGACCTTAAAAAAGTGTTAAGCCAGAGATGGAACAAATAAGCAGATAATGCTAAAAATGCTGCATCAAGAAGCTGGGGAGAAAACATTTCTTGGTAATAGAGGAGTTGAAGTTAGCATACAAAATAAACATTATAACCTACTGCCAAAAGGGTTCTGTGCACATCTATATTGTTCAAGCAGCAAATGAGATCTTGGTATGTGAGGTACAAACTAGGGAATTAGATAGGGAGTAAGGGCTCTGGCTCCTATAAATCTTGGAGATTTGCACCAATCATGTTTGAACAAAAATATACATTTTATTACAAAATATTTAGGCATAAAGCCCACGGGGTATACACATCACTTGTTAAAACAAATCAAGATGCAGCTGCCCCATGTGAAAACAGTGCAACACAATCATATGGAAAATTTCCAGGACAATTCATTACACTGTAGTGGGCTGTTTTCAAAACAATTCTGTTTGTATATGCCAGCAGTGAATGCTGAAATTCACAAAAGCAGTACTGGAACTGCCAGAAATTTCAAATTTATAAATGGGTAACTACTTCATTACGCAAGTAAAGGCTACTAAACTCCTGTACAATTTACATGCCACAGCGTGACCACATACTATTATGCAATGACTTTTTCCAAACCAGTTTTTATGCACTTCTCCAGTCTGCAATTGTTTCTTAAAGGGCAATTGTATTAAAAAAAAAAAAGGCAAATGCAGACACCGCTCGACAAAAAAGCTATAATAAAAAAAAATTAGAGGCAAGGCCAGCCAATGCCAACCTTCTCTGAAAGACTGCCTAAAGCTACAACTGAAAATAACTAAACGGGCAATGAAACTTTCAAGTAGATGGAACAAGCAAGGTACATACAAAAAAAAAAAAAAAAAAAGATTAAACATCACTTCAGATTTTGAGAATAAAGGTGTAAGAGCTAGAGTCCATTGAAAAAACTTCTCCAGAATTCCTCATACAACTCGAAAGGATTTCATCATTTACACAGTCTTCCAAGTAAAACTTCTCATCCCTATTCAGAAAGGGATCTGAACTGCACATGCCCACACAGACAAGAACTTAGAATGCAGTTGAAGATCACAAGACAAATGTTTGCCTCGCCTAACCAGCACACTGATGCAAAGGGGAGAGGAAGATGAAGGAAGAATGATCGTCAAACTGCATTTGAAGGAAGATGGAATCAATTCTACTACAAGCAAGGATGCTGATTAGCGACAACCCCAAGTGGTGCTGCCTCCTGTGTGTATACTTCAGTGGATAACTATAAAGCAAAACCTATACTTCTGGTTACTAGAGCTGCCCTCCCTCCCAATGCCAACCCCACAGCACCTGACAAGGTTACCATGAAAGTCTATAAAGGAGAGGACAGTATCACTCTAGGCACGGCCATGAATGTACAGCCTAACTAAACAAGACTCATTGTAAATGTTTACTTACCATCTGACCTTTTTTGTGTTTACGCCTATACAGAACAGTCCAGTTGATCTGCCGAGGATTTCTCTTTGAAAGGAAAGCACTCTCACATTTTGCATTTAGAAACTGGAACACCTACAAAAGTCAAACAGTTTAGACAAATAAATTTAAGACTACAGTATAAAAATCAAAGTTCTTAGCTGTCCTTTGCTTACTTTTTAATTAAGGTGTCTTATCTCATCCACTACCAGATTAAGTCCAAACTTCAAAGGAGAAATGGTTTTCTAAGCAAGACACAATTATATGGTCCAACATTGGTCAGGGCCTCTTCCTTACTGTGTGTAGCCTGGTTGGTTGATTGTAAAAGGACAGTGCCGCAGTTGTACTTTGCAGCTCTGTGAGCAAAGTGAAAATGTAACCTTTCCATTAACTGGTATTAACATACGTACTTTTGCAGAAAGCAATAATGGATCTGGGGTGCTGCACGTACTTGAGATTTTAACACCACTCTGCAATGTGTGCTTGTGCATGACTAAGGTTACTCACTCAATATTTGCATACTGCTGACTAGGGGAAGAAAATAAGGTAGTGTGAAATCTAAGAATTTCTTTTAGAACATACTGCAACCCTAAAACTACAGTCAATGATTAATCATAGGTTCAAACTAGGCTAGCTGCTAGAGACATTTTAAGCCCAACAAATTTCTTTCAATGGTGAGAATCATACCCTGAAAATCTTTAGCATTAAGCACCTTAAGCAGCTAGCCTAATACAATGATTTATGGTGGCAGTGCTGGAAAGTAGTACCTTTTTTTTGCTTCAGATACAAAGGCAAACTCCAAAATCACCTTTAAAAAGTTGTACATACCTCATGGACACATGGTAGAAAGCCATTTTACGATGCACATCTAACAACCAATCCTAGATGACAGTCATTACAATGCTTAAGTAAAACAATATCAGTGTCGCCCAAAATATTCATGGACTACAAAGTTGCAGCTACACAAACACCTACGGTCACACTACTAAAAAGCAGTAATTATTTTTGATTTGAAAAAAATTAATCCTGGCGGCACAAGATTCAATACTATAAAAATCTGGAAAAGGTGACGAATGCCTTTTGCAAAATAAAGGAAAGAATCTATAGTTCTAATATGTCTGGAGTTCTAATATGTCTGGGAAGTACCTTCTATTTGTAAGAAAGCTGCAAAATTCAGAACCGGCACAGATGCCATTGGACCTATGGCATGAAAGGCAGGCTATGCCAACCCCTTCCTTTCAAAAATTAAACAGCGAGCAAGTGTTTATGACCAGTTAAACTTAGAAGACATACTACTCACCATAACATATTTTGGGCAGATTTCTCAAAGGACAAGTTTTCCATCACAAGACAAAAAAGCAGGATCTTGAACTGTTAATTTTCAGCAGTCATTTCAACTGGAGAAGAGAGGCCATTAATTTGTAGGAGAAGATGACGCAAGACAGAGATATGAAAGTCTAGAAATGAAGACGCAACGACTTCTGCAGTATTAACATTAAAGGCCAGGTTTGCCTGGTCTAGAATGAAGTCAAGCGACAGTTGTGAAAATGGCGGTGGGGAGCACTACCAGCACCAAAACCATGAACAGGAAAAAAGGGCCCTTTTGATGATGGTTGGAGGCAAAGACTGCAAATATGAACAGGCAGAGTCAGCAGTCTCAGGACATCAGGAGAAAGTTTGACGACTTCTGGGGTATCGGGCACTATAAAAAAACTGCAGAATCTTAAAAGCTCACTGCAACATTTACTGCCTACAGAGCTGTGAAATTCTGAAGTGGTATCAACATAGCTACCCTCACTTTTTTAGGTGCAGACTTACTGGTTGAGGTCCCAAGTCATCCATTTTACTGCACCACCCAGGAGATTCACTCATGACAACCCCCCCCCCCCCAAATACACTACTGCAGCTGCAAAGCAGATTTGACAGATGGAATGAACCATTCACAGGTGAGCCTTCATACAAGTAAAATCTGGCAAGCAGGAGCCTAACAAAGCTGACGAGACAAATCTCCAGTAGTCAAGCATGTTATTTTTTCCCCCCATTGCAGAAACGTTTGTCATAAGTTGGAGTTTCAACACACATCATAAAAAGTAGCAAGGCAGTTGGTCATCAGGATTCAGAAGTGTACAACTCTGAAGTGAAGTGTGACCTTGGAGAACAGACATAATATCTTCAGGGGAAAAAAAAAAAAAAGAAACTTCACGTTTTTTGTTACCATGAAGGTACAAGGCAAGTGGACCCTGGTAACTTAAAATGCAGATCTTTCCTATAACCAAAGATACAAACTATGACCAAACTTCAAATCACTTCCAAGACAGCTACACACTGATCAACAGGATAGCTTTAGCTCTTCCAGTGTGAAGACAAACTGCCTTGATTCCAGCAAAGAAGAAACTAGGAGCCTGACGGAAAATCAAACTAGAAAAAGATGGAGAACACACCGAATGGAAAAATTATGTAGCTGTTCAGCAAAAGTTACAGCTTTGCTGCAAAACATGGCGTCCACTAATCAAACAGAAAGCCAAATGTACTCAGATTTAAAAATGCCGGACTATCAACTAAGACTGGGGGGGGGGGTGGAAGCTTTCATATATATTTTTGCCTCACAGCAAGAGGGGTGCCCTCCGTGCAGAGTTTCTCTCCCCAACCCACATTCCAAAGACATTCAGTTGGTGGACTAGACAAATCTATAGGTGTGAATGTGTGGTGTAAAAGACTACTGGGGCAGGGCTAACCACCCAGTGTTGTAAACCTTGACTTTAAATCAGTTGAAATGACACCCCAACCCCCATGTGTAAAGATGGGACGGAACTGAGCAACTGGACTATTATTCCCCAGCACAGGATCATAAGTTACTAGGTTAATGGCCCTGGACCCCTTACAAACTTAAGAATCTACCCCCAAAAAGAAACCAGTCAGCACCTGTCAATGAAGGGCACTGGTGGAACCTCAAATAAAATTTGTGGTTTCCCATCCACTCAAAGGTTGCACTAAGAGGGTCAGAGGTGCGCTGTTTGATATGGGAAGTCTATTCCAGAGACAGGGCAGCCTTTGAGAAAAACCTGTCTTTCCAGCAGGTTGTGTTGATATCACACATTAGATTCAGGCCTTTAAGTGGCTACTGCGTAAGGAGTTAGACTTACGGGTATGGAGAATCTCTAGTAGGGCAGGGTCAGAGATTGCCTTGTAGGAGACACAGATCACCCCTGAGCAATCTGTATGACAGTAGAGCAACAGTGATATGAGCCTGCCTGTATAAGACAGGTGGAGGCCATGGATTCACTACGAGGCATTTCAGTGACCTTTCCAGTTGGAGCAGCTGCATCTCAAACAGGATGCTGTACTCTATTATTGGTCTAATGGGGGAGTAGTAGAGAGGAGTAATAACTTACTTCTGGATGCAATCCCCTTTACTTATAAGATGTCCCACGTACAAGGCTTTTCTGACCACTGTGAGTATATGATGGTCGAATGAGAGGGTTATCAGCCCAAGTGCCCAGGTCTCTCACCACAGGCTGTGTGCTTAGGCAAGGCCATTGATGCAGTAATCAGTAGGGATCATGTTTTTTCCAAATAGTATGATGCATTTGTTGTATTTAGCTTGAGGCCATGACTTTGGCAGCAGTCAGTTGCAGAGAGACCCTCTTGCAGTAAGTTAACATTTGGGGAGTCAAGGACAGTACCCAGCTTACAGTCTGCAAACTTGGTCAGACACAGGCCTTTTGTTTTTGCCTGGACCTCTAAGAAACCGATGCCAAACAGTAAGGGTTCCAGGACAGATGCCTGGGGAAATCCACTAGTGACAGGTCTGCTATCAGAGGTGGAAGTGCCTACTTTAACCTTAAGAGTGCCGTCAGTGAGCCAGTTGCCCCCCCCACCCGATAGGGATTTATGCAAAGTTGTTTTAGCTTTTTGATAATGTTAGAGTGGGGTACTGCGTCAAAAGCCTTTGCCAAGTCAAGGTAAGCTGTACGCACCTTCCCTCATCCGGGGTCTTTGAGGGTCTCAAAATAAGTCAACTAGGTTCAACAGGCAAGATTTGCCCTTGACTATTCCAAACTGGTAGGGTCAAATGCTTGGAGATGGCTTTTTACTGAACAGCTAGGACATAGGCAAACTATTAACTGACTGGACACGCCATTTGTATGTTCCAAAACAATGAGAATGCAGTCAGGACCCTTAGTAAAAGTTGCAAACCTCCCAGCAGAAAAAAGTGGATCCTGACAAGACTGTGGTAAAAGGGCAAAGAAAAGCGGCACAGAGTGCATGTGAAGAGATTATTCACTGCACACAAAGTAGAGATAATTTTTTTCCAGCAATCATGTAATGTCAAGAGGTGGAGGAGATCTCCAAGTCTCTGTATCCAGCTGTCTTTAGAATATTTTCCTGGGAGGATAAAAATGTTTCTGATCCTTTAACAGTCTGAGGAAAAGCAGAATTTTGTCCAAGAAAATGTAAGCCAACAAGCAATTGAAACTGAACCATAATCAGGAATTGGAACATGGAGGTGACCAGGACAGGCAACAGAAATTAGTGAAAAAAATGAGACTGCAAAGCATCAAATCACATTTGTGAAATAAAAGCTGTTCACTGGAAAGACATGACTTCTGTTGACTTCATTAAACTTGTGGGAAACTGAAAAGCATTTGACTCCCTGCAAGTCATTAAAGTCCGTCTGAAAGGACTGAGGAGAGGGAAAGGAAAATGTAATCTTATAACAGATACCAAAAGAAAGAGGAAGTGAGTGTAGAGATTAAACTGCAAAAAGAAAAAAGTTACACAAAGCATGCTTAAAATCTCAAACTGTTGAAGTAGGAGATGGGATGTAAAAGTACACAAAAATCATAAGAGCAGATTTTTTTTTTTTTTTTTTTTTTTAACTTTTGTACAGGTTGAGTGGATTAAGACCCCTGGGTTAATCCAACGCAAATTTTAAGTAGAAACAAGTAAATATGAGAACACTGAATAATGAAGCAGTTTACTTTAGCAATAACAGCTTCAGCATAGCTGCAACAGAGGACATTTTTCTTACATTTCCATGAAGACAAAGACAGAACACTTGTTAAAACCAAAAGAAAATTTCTGACAGCATGCAAGTTGCTTTCACAACTGATTGGTACAAAAATAAACACTTATTACTGCAAGTAGAAGCACAGACAATGACATGCCTCCTAGGATAGATTACCTCAATTTCAGGTTAATTACAGCCTGAATTAGCTGTGAATTTGTCACAAATGTTCCTATTAGAGGAAAACATTTGAAGATAAACAAATTTGTATTAAGTGAAAAGATAGGGGAGATTAAGTCTCATCAACTGTTATGCAACTTCCCAATGCGGATAAGAAAACAAAAGAATTACTTGCCAAACATTAATGGTTAAAAACACAATGTGGAAGACATTTAAAAAGCTGTATAGTAGCCAATCATGGTAACATCTAAAAAATTTAGCAAAATGAGTTACCACTAGCTGCCATTAAAAACTGAAGTTGCCATTGGACAAAAACTCAAAACAAAACAAGTGTGTTAATTGGTTTACTATGCACAAATGAAAATCTTATGGATTAGCACCAAACAACATCACTATTCTTTTCATTGTAGCACAATGGTAAGTTCCAAACTTCCTACAAAATTTTACATAAATAGATGGCTGCTGGTAGAAGCCAGAACCTAAAAATGAGAAGCAGATCCCCAATGCTCATTCTATAGATCTAAGCCAGAGCTGGTCTGTCAATATCAGACAAAGCACACATCTGGTTAATCTGCCAAACTCACATCAGAGCTTTTAAGTACATTAGTGCTTTTAAGTACATTAGTGATGGAAAAAAATCAATGTAAACAGAACTTGCATTGTAAAAAAAAAAAAAAAAAAAAAAAGTTATGTAATCACCATAACGTTACTTGTTGTCCATCTCACCTTCATTCTTTGCTGGTTGGGGCAGCGTCCCCAGCACCTTCTTTCTTGGGTGGTAAACTTCAGAGTAGATCCAAAGGAAACCCTGTTCTGGGAGGCCAAATCTACTTTGTAATGGACTGATAAAGGTATGAGGTTTTACCCATGTCGCTGCAGCAAAAATTGTATCTATAGGTAGCCTAGCCTGAAAAGCAGAGGAGGTTGCAATGGCTCTTGCTGAATGACCTTTTATTTTCCCAGGCAGCTATTTTGAGAAGTATATGAATAGGTAATGGCATCAGTAAGACACTTCGGACAGAGTAACTTCTGATACTGGGGCACCCTTTTATCTGAAGAGGATACGAACAGCTATCAGATTTCCTGAATTCTTTTGTTCTGTCGAGGTAGAAAATTGCCTGTGTACATCCAATTGGTGTAATTTACATTCTGCCTTGTTGCCATAGTTTGGGAAGATAGGTAGATCAATAGACTCAGTCTGGGAACAAACTGAGGAATGACAGATTTTCCATAAAGACAGTTTCCCTTGGAACTAAAGTAGAGGGAGGACATACAGAATGCTTGGACTGCAGATACCTGCATAGCAGACATGGCCACCAAAGGACCGTTTTCCATGTTAGGAACTTCAGATGACAAGATTAAGCCAGTTCATATGGTGGAAGGAGTAGAATGAAAAAGACTGAATTGAGGTCCCAAGGAGCTGGTTGTTTTACTGGGGGTCTTACCAAAAATTACCTCTCAAAAAGGCCTTGCACAGTCTATGGAACAATTTTGGATCCCATCTCTCCAATATGGTAATCTGATATAGCAGTCAAATGAACTTATGGTAGATGCTGCTGCACTTCATAGAAAAGTTTTGCTAAAAAGTCTAAAATAAAACGTTAAAGGGGCCATGAAAGGATCAATGTGATTGTTGAGCCCAACAGGATCCATATGCTAGCATAAAGCTTTCTAGTTGTCTTACTGGGACGAGATCAGAAGGTTTCACAGCAGGAGACATTTGGAAGCCTGGCTAGGAGTGGGAGCAGAGCAACCAAGCTGTCAGTTTTAGGGTTTTGATCTAGGGAGAGCATCCTTGACAGTTGAGTCAGGTCTGGAACTGGGTCCAGAATCCGCAGATCCTCTTGCAGATGGGGCCATAAGAACTAAAATTTGACGAGGCCAGTATGGGGCGATGAGTATTAACCTGCTTCTCAACATGTTGGCTTTCTGAAGGACTTTGGGGACCTAAGGAAATGGAGGAAAAGCATAAAAGGAAACCTGGAGGCCAATCACGTACAAGTGCATCCCTTTAAGACCCCCCCCCCCCAGAGGGAGGCGGATCAGGGCAAAGATGCTGCATTTGGTGTTCATGGACGTGGCAAAAAGGGAGCAGCAAGGCTGGCACCACTTGCAAAAAATCTGTCTTGCAATTTCCTGTTTCAGGGACCTCTCATGAGGCATTAGAATACCTCTGCTGAGTTTGCCATCACGTTGGATTTTGCAGGGACATGCGTTGGGAAGAGACTGCCCACTGCCATATACAGCCTCTCAACATAGGGTGTAAGATCTGGTTCCTCCTTGTGTGTTTATATACCACACTACTAACATTGTCAGTCTGGACTGCAATCGTTCTAGTGGAAGGGAGTTGTGGAATGCCTGCAACACCAAAAGCACTGCTCTCATTTCTAGAACACTGATATGCAAGTGGTTCTCGTATTCCTGCCAAACTCCTTGAACAGTCTTCCCCAAATAATGCCCCCCCCACCCTACCTGGGAAGCGTCCATGGTTACTGTAGCTACTGGCTGTCTGGGAATGAACGGTCTGCCCAAAACCAGAGTAGAATGAAGCCACCAACATAGGTCCCGCTTGCAGGATTCCATTATGATAATCTTGTGGAACAAGGGCAACTCCTGCATGGACCACTGGGTGAAAAGTAACCACTGGAGAACTCATGTGCAAGCAGTACCAAGGTTATCGCTGCTGCCATGGTATTAAAGACCTTTAGAATAACCTTCACTTGAACTTTATTCTTTGTGAGGAGGTTTTCTACTTGTTCACGTAGGGTTTGTATCCTGTCAGAAGGAAGTTTGGCTACCATTTCTCATGTGCAAGTCTGCTCCTATAAATACAATATGTTGTGATGGCAACAAGGCAGACTTTTTGAAGTTTATTGTAATGCCTACTTGAGAGCAAAGGTGGATGGCTGTGTCTCGTGCTGTGGTTAGGAGCCAGTCCAAGTACGGAAACACCTGGAATCCAAGACACCGCGTGAGCCATGGACTACTGCCATGCATTTGGTGAAGACTCTGGGGGCTATAGTGAGACAAAAGGGCAAAGCTCAAAATTGGTAATGACTGGCTCCCAGCCAAAAGCTTAAGCGACTCCTGGATCACCTGTCCATCTGTGTGGTAAAACACAACACTGAAATTTATCGAGCACATCCAATTCTCTCACCTGAAAGGGCAGTATTGACTGCAGTGTCACCTGGAACTCTGATTTGTTTTCACAGACTTGTTTAGTCTGCCGAGATCCAAAATGGTCATCCAGTCCCATGTCCTTTTTGAAACTAAAAGAATCGAGTAAGTTCTGGATCCAATTTGTTCCACGAGGACATTTTGGATGGCTTTTCTAGCAAGCTTTGAGCTTGCATTTAGCCAGGCGTTTGGGTACAGTGATGAGACTGCCAATTGCCTCCAGGAGGTGGCCAGATGGACCTTTCAGGAGTGCTGGAAAGGCCTACCAAGGAATGTATCCCCATCACCCTGATTTTGCAGACTGCCACAAGATCGGAGTCTTCCATTGCTCCCCTCTCTGCCACTGGGGGGGGGGGTGCACGTGTCTGGAAAGGCACTGACTTTGAACCACACCCCCCCTTCTTCCTTTGGGGTAAGGCCTGGTAGGGAGGGAAAAACAAGACTCCCACAGCAGAAAGGGTCTTTCCCTTTTGCTCACACCTGGTCAGTCACTTTCGGCCTGAACAAAGATGACCCATCAAATGGGGCACTGATGAGCTCTACAAACTCGCATAAGAGTATCCAGGAATGCCTCAAGGAGATTCCAGTACCGACTGCCCTACTCGCTCCATCTGCCACATAAGAGAAGCCACATGGAGGAATTTAAGGTAGAAAACTGAGAGGTCACCTTGTCTGAAACCCCCGCAGCTGTAGAAAATACAGTTGTGTACACTTGCCATAAATGTATACATTGAGTGTATTCACTGTTGCAGTCATTACATTTGAATAATCTGCTGGCAGGTTACTCATTCGGCCTGAATTCCAAAGTCTTGTCGGTTGCAGTCTCCTCTTCCATGAGGTCAGGGGTATAAGACAGGTAGAAGACACCATTTAGTTTTTCTTGCCACCACAAACACCTATAAACCTTTACCTTCATCTACAAGCATACAAACCACATAGGCTGTAGAAGATAAAGGAAAGAAACTCCAGAATGACAGGGGGATGGCGGGAGGGTAACCTGGACTTTAACAGTGAATACACTTGAATATCTACACTTAGTCAGTGTACACAACTGTACTATGTTCTTCATGTTTCACTGTTGCAGTCATTACATTTGGGTAGAATCCCAAAGCTACGACTGGGAGGCTGGAGCTAAACAGCATTAGGTGCGGCTCTAAGGCCCTGCAGAACTGCAGTGGTGAAGCCTGCCCTGGACTTAGTAGAGAGGCAAATGATAATGCTTTGTAAAGGTGTGAACAGAACTCCCAAGTAGCAGCCTCTAGAATGTCTTTGGTTCATACTCCTGAGAAAGGCTGCTGAAAGAGACCCAATGCCCTTGGGCACAGGTTTACCATGGTGTAAGTAGAAGAAACAGATGCAGTGGCTTTTCCACTTTGAAACTGTCTGCTTTGAAATAGCCTTTCCTTCTGATCCTGCAGCATATGACACTAGTAATTGCTCAGTTATTCTTGCTTAGTCCTGCTCAAGTAGAATCTTAGCTGTGTACGTCCAAGGAACGCAGAAATCTCTTCCCCTTGTTCTGCGGGTTTGGATAAAAGGCTGGCAGATGAATTGTTTGGTTAAGAGCCACACTGGAAACCTTAGGAATAATGTACGATTTGTCCTCAGACACACCCTGTCTGGGTATAAAGTATGACAAAAGGCTCTACAGCCATGAGGGTCTGGAGCTCTGAAACACTTCTTGCTGAAGTAATTGCTAGTAGCAGAGCTGTTTTCCATAAGAACTCTATATTGGCTGGTTCAAATGGAGGCAGGGTGAGCTTTTAAACACGTAATTGAGGTCCCATGCAGGTAATGGTGATCTTCTAGGAGGCCTTAAATTTTTGGCTCCTAAGATACTGCTTTAGTATTGGTGGCTCTGTATTGTAATGAGCCGAAATGGCAGAGGCATGGATTTTCATTGATGAGAAAGATAGGCCTTTGTCAAGCATCTCAGTTAAGTATTGTAATATCTGAGGAATATTTGGTTCTGCTGTATCAGTTCCTTGTGCTTTATTCCAAGCACAGAATCTTTTCCATTTGTCAGCATAAGATTTTCTAGTACTAGGTACTCTGGCTTCCACAAGGACATCCATCACAGCTTTACTGAGAGGTGTTTGTATAACTACATGATCAGCCATGCTGCCAGGTTTAGTGTCTGTAGTTGATTGTGCAGGATCGGATTGTTTTGCTGGGACAGTAGAGGTCTTTGATGCAAGGTCCTTAGGATTGGGTACCAGTATTGGCAGGGCCAGTCCGGGGCAATTAGTATCATCTTTGGTTTTTCTCGTCTGACTTAAGAGGACTGCGGGGAGAAGAGGCAGAGGAGGAAAGGCGTAAACTGATAGGGCATCCACTTTCCATGCTTGTCTGATGAGTCCTTGTGCAGAATCTTTTCAATTGGTAATTTTGAGGAGAAGCAAATGGATAGATCCATGTCTGGGCTCCCCCATTTCTCTACCATGCCGAAGACTTGTGGATTTAGTTTCCACTCGTGAGGACCCCATAAGGTTTCTGCTTAAATCGTCTGCCAGAGTATTTTACTTTCCTGGCAGGAATTTAGCTTTAAGATGCATTTGGTAGGTCAAAGCTGTATCCCACAGTGCCATGGCTAATCTGCAAAGGGTGTATGTGTGTGCCCCCTTGTTTATACACCACATGACCGTGGGGTTGTCTGTCTTAATCCTTAGTTGTGCTGGATGAAGCAATTCCTTTAAGGCTGTTATGGCATTTTGAACAGCTAGTATCGCTTTCTGGTTGATATGTAGATGCATTTGTTTTGGGGTCCATATGCCCTGAATGCATCTTCCTGCCATGTGGGCCCCCCCAGGCATACTCTAATGCGTCTGTTATGGTTTGGCTGGCAGGGGGTAGAGTGAAGGCCTGTCCCATGTTTCGGTGACATGCCTTTGCCCACCACAGAAACTCTAGGCAGGGAATGAGAGGAATCATTGCTTCCAGACTGAGAATGTTGACTCCATAACTTTAGGTACCACTGAAGTTTCCTCATATGCAGTCCTGCATATGGAATAAGTAGGATGCAGGATGCCATGAAGCCCAGAGCCTGCAGAATTTGTCTTTCAGATTACCAATTCAAATTGGCAACAAAAACCCAGTTGTCAGTTGCCTTTGTCTGGTGTGAGGCAAGCCATCTGGGGCAGTTGTATTCAAGCTTGCACCCAGGAATACAATATTTTGAGAGAGTACCAGTTGTGATTTTTCGTTTATGTACCCTAGGCATGCTAGAAACCTTTCGTCAAACACCAGGTGTCAAAGAAGAATGTCCTTGCTCCCTGCTTGAATGAGACAGTCGTCCAAGTAAGGATATATCTGTATACTTTGTCTGCAAAATGCAATTACTGTTGCCAGGCACTTCGTAAAGACCCTGGGCGCAGTAGATAAGCCAAAGGACAGTGCAGAGAATTGGTAATGCATTAAGCCAGCCTTGAAACAGAGTTATCTTCTGCACGATTGTCTTATTGGGACATGCAGGTATGTCTCTTAGGTCTAATGTCACCAGCCAAGCACTCTTGCCCAGCATGGGCAGAAGCTGCTGCAAAGTGCTCAAAATAGATTTGTCCTTTCTGGGTACAAAGAATAGTCTTTAGTAAAAAGACCTTGTCCTTTTTCTTGTTCTAGTACTGGCTGAATGGCCCCCATATCCATGATGGATGTAACCTGTTTGTGCCTCTGCCCATTGATTTTTTGGTAGATCTGGCCAACCACTTGCCACTGGCAGAGTGCGGAAGCTGTATCCCTGTGATACTATGTTTAATACCCACTTGTCCTGGGTTGACTGCCAATTTTGAGCAAAAAGTGCTAATTCCTCCCCCTATGGGTGCTGCCAAAAGATAAGTGCTTGGTGTAGGCAGAGGGAAGTCATTGGGATTGTTTTCTGTAGGTTTGCACTTTATCTCCTCCAGATTTGGAGGCAGAAGCACCCCACTGGTTTGACCTGTATGAATCTTGTGCCTGGTATCTGGAACCCTTCGGGCACCTGGATTTGCCCCTGTGAGCTCTGACAAACAGATTTTTTTGTAGGCCAGTGTTTACTGAATCTTGATGGCTGCACTTGAAAGTCGTCTAACAGTTTGCACAGGCTTAGCTTTGTCTTCCATTTTCTTTAAAACCTCTTCTGCCTTAATACCAGAGAATCATGCTGTAAAGGTGCGTCTAGCAATTTAGCTTCAACACGACCAGGCAGATTTTGTTCCTTTAACCAGGCATCCCTCCTAATCACAGATCCAGTAACTGCGGCCCTGCAGGAGGCCTCTGAGTCAAAACCACATTGCAAAGTATGCTTTCCAACCTGTTCAGCTGCATGCAATAATTCCTGCACATTCAGAAAACATTTTCTGTTTCAACAATCCCATAACATGTTGCTGGTACTTTAGCATATGAAAATTGACATTTAAGGCCCTGACAGCCAAGGTTGCAGATGTACAAAGTCCCCCCCCCCCCCATCTGTCCAGTGCCCTTGAATGTCAAGCAAGGGGTTAGGATTTTTTTTGCTGCTGAGGCCTCAACTACCTTAGGACCCTGTGAAATAGTTTCAGGATCAGCAGCAGGGTTTCTACATAAAAATTTGAGAGTCAGGGACCCTGTAATATCGGTCAGGCTTACTGGGAGCCGGAGGAAAGGAGTCAAGGGTCAAGCTTGACTCCGAAAACACATCCAAAATGTCTAAAACAGGGGGAATGGCTAAAGGCCTGTGCTGAGGGAAAAGGAAATCCCCAAGCCTCTTGTGATTCTGAAAAGTCTTACTCTCCCAGTGAAAATGCTCCCTCAAAGTATGCAAGGTTTCTCCAAATGAATAATCCTCAGGAGGAGATGAAGATGGTATAGACTCTGCTACATCAGAATCCTTATAGGGAAGTATAGATATTTCCTGATCTGAAGAAATAGAAACCCGATCTGAAGATTCATAATCAGTGTCCTGCCTAGGCCTCTTACCTGGAGGGGGATGGGTACCCCTGATTAAGGTAAGGTAGTCAGCCATTTTGATAATCTGTTTTTTTAGGCAGAGGCCTGTGCACGTGGCTATTGTGTTTTTTTTTTAGCTTTAGAAGTTGCTTTGTCTTTGGTTTTGCAGCTGTCGTCAGTTTGATACACAAATGTTGAAGTCTGAATACACCCTCAGAAGCCAGTGCCTGCTCAGCGGCTCCGGACCCATCAGAGGGAGATACATCCGTCGGTCCAATACCTAGAGTATCTTGCAGCATGCCACACTCCACAAGGGTGTTGGTAAAGGCCTGCAACTCTAAGGTAGCGGGTATCAGGGACTGCAAAAACACCTCAGAGTACTGGCAACTGGCTTAGAAGCTTAGTGGTCTGTTTTGGATCTCTACCACCTTTCTCGGTCCTGTTCTTTGCGTTTTTTCCGGGTAGTTAAATCTGTTTCCAAAATACTTTTGAGGCAAAATTATACAGACGCTCAATAGTGCGTTGGTTAAATCTAGCACAAAAAGTACAGTTTTGTACCTACCATAAATGTAGATGTTAGACTGCTAATACAGCTGCATTCATAACAGATGGGTTCTCCTGCCGTCAGGCGGGTCCTCGGTCGGCCAAATTCCAAAGTCTAGGTCCGGTGTCGGTTGTCGTCTCTTCTTCCCTGAGTGTGACAGGGGTATAAAAGAACCAGCAGACGCCATTTTCTTCAGTTTTTCTTGCCCCAGATGTCAGGTGCCCCCGGAAGGAAGGCAATACATAAATTTATGCAATAATGCAGTGCAATATAATCAAAAAACAGTAGTTGCAAGCAAATACACCATAAATGAATACCCCAATCAAATTGTATGAGGAGGTGTTAGCCAATAGGCCTGTCCCAAGAGAGGAAGGAGGGAGGGAAACCTGGACTGCAGCTGTATTAGCACCAACATCTACATTTATGGTAGGTACAAAACTGTACTATGTTAATCGTGCATACAGCTGCAGTCATAACAGATGGGTAGAATCCCAAAGCTAAAAAAGGGGTGGTAGGCACTAGGTGGAACTAGGAGGAGCCAGGATGCCCTGCAAGACTGCAGTGGCAAAGCCTGCTCTAGTTTTGGAGTATAATGGAAGGTGGTAGTGCTTGGAGAAGGTATGCACAGAACTCCAAGTGGCTGCTTCCAAAATATCTTTGGTAGGAACTCCTCTGAGGAAAGCTGCAGAGGTAGCTGTGGCCCTTGTGGAGTGAGATCTGATGCTTACAGGCACAGTTTTACCATGAAGAGTAACAAAAGCTATGCAGTGGGCTTATCCATTTTGAGATTGTCTGTTTGGAAATTGGCTTCCCTTGAGCTCCTATAGCATAGGGCACAGTTGTTCTGATTTTCTGAAAGGCTTTGTTCTGTCCAAATAACGTAGCTGTCTGTGGATGTCCAAGAAATGTAGTAGTCTCTCCCCTTTGTTTTGAGGATTAGGGTAAAAGGTATCTAAGTGAATAGCCCGATTCAAAGCTACCCTGGATACCACCTTTGGCATAAAGGACGGATTGGTTTGTAAGGAAACTCTGCCCTGATGGAAAATGATGAAAGGCTGCACAGACATGAGGGCTTGTAGTTCCGATACCCTGCGAGCTGAGGCGATAGCCAGAAGGAAGGCTGTTTTCCAAGACAAATATTAAAAATCTGTTGAGGCAGCTGGCTCAAAAGGAGGCAAGGTCAGCTTTTCTAAAATGAAATTGAGGTCCCAAGCAGGTATTGGTTGTTTCCTTGGGGGTTTTATATTCTTAGCCCCTGAGGAACTGTCTTATATTCTTAGCCCCTGAGGAACTGTCTTAAGAGGGGATGAGAGACTAAAGGAGGATCAGTGTTGTATTCTGCAGAAATGGCTGAGGCATGGATTTTGATGGAGGATAATGAAAGTCCACTGCTTAGCAGCTCAGCTAGATACTGTAATATTTGAGGTAAATTCAGTATTCCAGGATTCTGGCCCTTTTTCTCATTCCAGGCACAAAATCGCTTCCATTTTGCGGAGTAAGCTTTCCTAGTAGAAGGCCTTCTGGCCTCCAAAATGACATCCTGCACCTCCTTGGAGAGTAGGGTCTGTTGTGAAGTTAAGGAATCTTCCATGCGGCCAGATTGAGTGTTTTCAGCAGACTGTGAATAGTTTTGAAGCTCTGCCGAGTCAGAAGAGGAGGCATTGGAGGTAGGGTCCATGGTGGGGAATGTGTCAGGCTCCTCAGGAGTGGGTACCAGTGCCGTCTTGGCCAGTCTGGAGCAATGAGAATCATCTTTGGTCTGTCTGCTTTGGTTTTTAATAGAACTTTGGGCAGCAGAGGAAGAGGTGGAAAGGCATAAACTGTCATTGTTGTCCAACTGAAAGAGCGTCCACTCTCCAGGCCTGTGGACGAAAAGTCCTTGAGCAGAATTTTGTCAATTGGTGATTTTTGTGGGAGGCAAAGAGATCCATGTCTGGCCTTCCCCATGCTTGAATTATTTCTGTAAAAACTTGAGGGTGCAACTTCCATTCGTGTGGGTCTGTCATGTTTTCCTTGCCTGGCAAGTACTGTGCTTGAAGTTAGATTTGTAATTCCAGAGCCATGTTCCAAAAAGTGACATGGCCAGCCTGCATAGGGGGTATGAATGGGTTCCTCCCTGTTTATGTACCACATTACTGTGGTGTCTGTCCTTATCAATAGTTGGCCTGGATGCAGAAGATCTTTGAAAGCCATAATAGCATTTATTACTGCTAGCATTTCCTTTTGATTGATGTGTAGGTGCTTTTCTTTTTGGGACCATTTGCCCTGAATGCACCGATCTGTCATGTGCGCCCCCCCCAGGCGTAGTCAGAGGAGTCTGTTATGATGATTTGCTTGAGGCTTGCAGAATGGGAGACCTGTGTTTCTTTGGCATGCTTGAGCCCACCACAGAAATTCCTTTTGAAGACATGGAATCAGTGGTATTACTGTTTCCAAACTATGGCTGTGTTGAGACCATAGGTCTTTCAGGTACCATTGAATTATGCAGCTTTGCACATGGGATTAGTAGGATGCAAGATGCCATGAATCCCAGAGCCTGCAAGATTTTCCTTGCAGTCAGCCTGGTGAAATTTGCTAGTTTTCTGAAGTATTGAGTTAGTTGCCCCTGTTTCTCTGGCGTGAAGCAAGCCATCTGGGTGTTTGTGTCCAAGTTGGCATCCAGGAAAATTATTTTTTGTGAGGGTATTAGCCTTGATTTTTTTGTTGACTGCGTACCCCAGAGAATTCAACAACATTATTACAAAAGCCAGATGTTTCAGAAGTATGTGCTTGCTGTCCGCTTGGATCAGGCAGTCGTCCAAATATGGGTATATTTGTATCCCTTGAAGTCTACAGTAGGCAATTACTGATGCCAGGCATTTCGTGAATACTCTGGGTGCAGTAGATAAGCCAAAGGGCAATGCAGAGAACTGATAATGGGTTGAACCTGCAAGAAATCTGAGGTATCTTCTGCAATTTTGTCTGATTGGGACATGCAGGTATGCCTCCCTGAGGTCCAATGTTACCAGCAAAGACTCCTTGCCCAGCATGGGAAGAAGCTGCTGTAATGTGAGCATCTTGAAGTTTGGCACGAGTAAAAATGTGTTTAGGATGGATAGGTCCAAAATAGGTCTCCAATCTTTTCCCTTCCTTGGTACCAGGAATAGTCTGGAATAAAAACCTTGACCTTGTTCTTGAGTAGGTACCTCTTAATAGCTTTCATGTCCATGAGATCTGAAATTTGTGCCTCTGCCCTTTGTGTGGCAGGTTTGGCATGCCTCTTGTGGAAAGGTGTGAAAATGGAATCTGTAGCCTCTGTTTATAATGTCCAGGATCCATTTGTCTTGTGACAATATGGCAATTTTCCACCTAAGGGTGCTGCCATTTGAGCCTTGCTTGGCATGCAAAGGGGAAGTCATTGGGTTTGCTTTCTGAATGGTTGTAAACCATCCTCACCACCTCTGTGTAGGAGCTTGCCATTGTCTGCCTCTAAATGATCCTTGAGCTTGCCCTCTCTGCCCCTCGGGTGCCTGTATCTACCTCTGAGGTCTGTCCATGGCTGGAAAGGACCAATTTCTACTGAAACGTGGAGGTTGTACCTGTAGAAAATCTTTCACTGTTTGCATTGATTTAGCCTTTTTCTCCATTTTCTTTAATACTTACTCAGCTTTAACACCAAACACATCTTTTTGTAGAGGGGCATCTAGTAATTTAGCTTTGACATGATCTGGTAAGGTTTGCTCCTTGAGCCAGGCATGTCTACGTATGACTGATCCTGCAACAGCAGCTCTACATGAGACCTCTAAAGCATCAAAACCACATTGCAAGGTATGTTTACCCACTTGTTCTGCACTATGCATCAAATCCTGCAACTCCTTCAAGTCTGGTTGTTCAGGTTGTGCCATTTTGCTTCTCAACTGTGATAACAGAAACTGTTGGTACTTTAACATATGGAACTGGCAGTTTAATGCCCTCATGGTTAAGGTGGCAGAGGTGTATACCTTTTTCCCAACCTTTCTAAAGCTCTGGAATCTCTCTCTGAAGGTAATGGATTTTTATCAGTGGAGGCCTTAATTCCCTTGGGGCCTTGTGAGATAGTTTCTGGGTCAGCCGCATGGCGTTTGTATAAGAATTGGTGTGAGTCAGGAACCCGGTAGTACTAGTCAGGCTTGACTGGGGCTGGAGGTAGAGAGTCTGGGTTAAGGCAGGCCTCCGAATACACATCTAGTATGTCTAAGACAGGAGGTATAGCCAGAGGCCTGTGCTGAGGGAGCAAGAGAAAATCCCCAAGCCTTTTCTTGGAGTCAGAGTACTCTTGGCCTTCCCAGTGGAAGTGTTCCCTCAAGGTATGCAAGGTTTCCCCAAAAGAGTAATCCTCGGGGGGGGGGGGGGGGGGGCAGAGGGAATTGACTCCTCTATCAGAATCTTCAAAAGGGGAGTAAGAATGTTCCTGTTCATCACAGTGCTCTGAAATAATGGAGGCCTGGTCCGAGGAGGGGGATTCTTCCTCCACTCTGGGCCTTTTGTCCGGGGGGGGGGGGGGGTTGAGAACCCCTGATAAGAGTAATTAAATCCTCAGCCATTTTAAGCATCTGTTTTTTAGGCATGGGGCCTGGAGAAGGGCCCTGTGTAGCTAGTCTCTTAGAATGTATGGCTGCTTTAGACTTAGTGAAAGCCTTGATGGAGAAAGAGGAGGAAGGCCTGAAGACACCTTGAGAGGAGGCAGACCTGTCTACATTAAGTTTCACCGCCTAGAGTGGCTTCGGTATCTGTAGTCAGGGTGTGGGCCGAGGAGCCAGCGACCTCTGGCACAGGAGACACCGCCAATGAAGTGTAGTCTGTAGGCAGGGACTGCTTAGGCGCCTCGCTAAGAACTGGACCACCTGTAGTCTGCTTTGGCGTGGTGTCGGTAGAGGCCGCGGACCTAGTGTCTGTCCTTATCTTTGTGTCTTAGTCAAAACTGGAGTCAGAGTATCAGACGACATAATGTAGTTAAATTTTTTGCCAAAATAGTGCTGGGCGAACTCCACCCGACGCTTAATGGTGCGTTTGTTGAATGTAGCACAAAAACGATAAGACAGAGATGTCATGGTCTGGGCCTAAGCAAG